>NW_023637592.1:0-220953 GCF_015220235.1 Choloepus didactylus
ATGAGCATCTCAATAGATACATAAAAAGCATTTTATGAAATTTGATACCCCTTTTTAATAAAAACAATTCAAAAGCTAGAAATTGAAGGAAACATCCTCAATATGATAGAGGGCATATACAAAAAACCTGCAGCCAGCCCAGTACTCAATGGTAAGAGTTTGAAAGCCTTCCCCCTAAGATCTGGAATGAGACAAGGAAGCCCACTGTCAGCATTACTCAACATTGGGCTAGAAGTTCTATTCAGAGCAATTCACCAAGATAAAGAAATAAAATGTATCCAAATTGGAAACTAAGAAATAAAACCACCATTATTTGCATATAATAGGATCTTATTATTAGTAAAATCCTGAGAAATTGATGACAAAGCTATTTGAGCTAATAAACAAATACAACAGTGTTGGGATATAAGATTAATGCACATAAATCAGTTATGTTCCTATACATTAGTAATAACCTAACTGAAGAGGTAAACAAAATTCTGTTCACAACAACAACTAAAAAAAATCAAGTATCTAGGAATAAACTTATCCAAGGATGTAAAAGACATTTACACAGACAATTAGAAAACTTTACTGAAGGAAATAAACAGGACCTGAATAGGTAGAAAGATATTCCATGATCACGGACAGAAAGGCTCAAAGTCATTGTCATCAATTCTACCCAAATTAATTTAGATTCAATGCAATTCCAATCAAAATTCTAACAACCTACTTTGCAGACTTGGAAAAGCTAGCCATCAAACTTATTTGGAAGGGAAAGGGGACTGAATTGCCAAAAAAATCCTAAAAACAGAAAAACAAATTGGGAGAACTTACACTTCCAGACTATCAAGACTACTATAAAGCCACAGTGGTCAAAACAGCATGGTATTGGCACAAAGATAGAGATATTGATCAATGGAATAGAATTGAGAGATCTACGGTTGACTGATTTTTGATAAGGTCCCCAAATCCACTGAACTTGGAAAGAACAGTTCTTTTCCACAAATGGGGCTGGGAGACCTGGACACCCATTTCAAAATAAATAAAAGAGGACCCCTGCTTCACATCCTATACAAAAATCAATGCAAAGTGGATCAAAGACCTCAATATAAGAGACAGCACAATAAAACTCAGAATATAAAGAATCATCCTCAAAACATAGTAACAGGAGGTAGCTTCTTAGACCTTACACCCAAAGCACAAGCCCGAAGAAGAAACAATAATGGGAACTCTTTAAAAATTGAAAGCATCTGTGCCTGAAAAAAGTGAAAGAGCAGCCAATTCAATCAAAGAAAATATTTGGGAAACCAATATAGCTGATAAGACACTGATATCCTGCATATATAAGAAATCCTACAATTCAACAATAGTACAAACAGCATCAAAAATGGGCACAAGGTAGGAAAAGGCATTATCCCCAAGAAGAAATACAAATTGCTAAAAAATACATGAAAAATGTTCATCTTCTCTAGCTATTAGGAAAGGCAAATCAAAACTACAGTGATGTACCGTCTCACACCACTAAGGATGGCTGCCATTAACAAACAGGATACAATAATGTTGGAGAGCATGTGGAGAAATTGGGATGCTTATACATTGGTGATGGGAATGTATAATGGGACAGCCTCTGTGGAAGATATTTTGGCAGTTTCTCAGAAACCTAGATATCAAACTACCCTACAATTCTTCTTCTTGGTATATACCCAGAGGCTATAAAAGCTGTGACACAAATAGAAATTTGTACCCCAACATTAACAGTGGCACTGTTCACAAATGCCAGGAGATGGAAACAATCCAAGTATCCTTCAACAACTGAATAGATAAACAAAATGTGGTATATGTATATATGTGTGTATATATATTTATATATATATATTTATATACATATATATATGCACATACACACAAACACATGATGGAAAACTATACAGTAGTAAGAAGGAAAAAAGTCCTGTAACATATGGCAAAATGGATGAACCTTGAAGACATAATGCTGAGAGAAATAAATCAGACATAAAGGGAGATATATTGCTTGTTACCACTAGTATGAACTCCCTGAACAATGTAAAATCAATGTCTTATAATGTAGAATATTGGGGACCTAGAAATAGAAGCTTATAGAAGGGGAATGATAATCTAACCTTCAGATATGTTAATCAGGGTGAATTCAAAGGTATGGGAATGGAGAGGGGTGATGACTGTTTGCTAATGGGATTACAAGTATCAGAGATTTCTTGAAAGTGAATAGGATTGAAATGGGTTGTTTAAAGGCATATATCCCACAGATAAGCACTACAAATATAGATAGGAGCTCACATGATATATTTCTAATGTATGACACTAGTATAGAGAGTTAAAAACAGAATGGTATATGGGAGAACTCTACCTATTGCATACTAGGGACTATAATTAATAGAATACCTTACTAGTACCACACAAATGCTAGGGACAAAAAATTAAGGGCTAAAATGAGTTATGGGGAGTTATGGGTCATGAGAAATGTTTAAAATGGAGAGTGACTAGGATTGTATAACTCAGATGATAATGTGAGATATGGAAGGATTATTGTAAACATGCATATACTATGTAAACTTAAGAACCCCTTACTTTATAAGTCAAACCCTTGATCTTGAGGCTTGCTCTTGGGAAACATGGTTGTTAAGGGGAGGCTAAGACCACCTATAATTATGCCTAGGTGTCACCTCCACAGAGCCTCTTTTGTCGCTCAAATGTGAACTTTCTCTAAGCCCAACTCTACAAATAAATTCATCACCCTCCATTCGATGTGGGACATGCCCCACCAAGTGAATAAGTCTTCCCAGCAATGTGGGACACAGATTCCAGGAATGAGCCTGACACTGGCATCAAGGAGTTGAGAATGCCTTTTTGACCAAAAGGGTAAAGAAAGGAAAAGAAATAAGATTTCTGTGGCTAAGAGATTCCAAATAGAGTCAACAGGCTGTCATGGAGGTTACTCCTAGGCAAGCTTCAGCTGTATATTCCAAATGGCCATAGAAAGGTAAGCCCAAGTCAACAGTATTTCCAAGAACCCTAAAGAATACCTGGATCCCTATCTGAGACTCTATAAAAGATTCATTCAGTAAGGTTATTCTTCAGAAATAAATCCTCCAGAGAATTCCTATGCCAGCTGAGTCCCAAAATCCAGAGCCAATACTCTCTTCAAGAACATCAACCACATTTGTTCCCTTTTCCCATAATGTCAACACCCCCTTACAACATGAAAGTGTTATGGTGGTCATTGCCTAGACATTCCTGAAGAAAAGGAAAGTACTAGAGGAAGGGATAGCAACAGACAAGATGGAATTTAACAAAGGATTATGAATACTGAATCTCTATATAATTTTCTTTTTCCTAGTAGCTAGGGTTTTAGAATAGCTAGAAGGAAAGAGCTGAAATGGTGGAAATGTAACCCATAGCCTTCTTTGAAATGTGCTCTATAGCTATTTGTTAAATTGTAATTTGTATGTTATCACTTCTATATATATATGGTAGTGTAACTCAAAACATTTTTGGAAATTTCCTATATATCTACTTGTTAAATCACACTTTGAAAGTTATTACATTTTGGATATGTTATATTCACAATAAGGAAATAACTGAAACAATGGATCTATAACCCATAACATTGTTTTGAAACTTACTAACTACTTGATAAACTGCACTTGGAAAGTTATCACTTCTATTTATATATGTCATATTCCACAATAAAAAAATATGATTTACAAAAGTATGCAAAAACTCAACTATTGTAACTGGGAGTTTTATACATTATTATGACTTTATACGGTAATAGACTTGAACCCCCAACAGCATCTGGATGTCCCTGAAACGTTCTGAGCTTGGGGATAATTTCTTCAAGCAGATGCAAATCTTTGAAAACCTCAACCTTCAGTTTGTTCCATTTTCCTTGTACATCATCACATTTTTGCTTGTATTTCTTTTCTATGTGAGGAGGGGAATTTTTCTACAAAGCCTTTTTATTTTCTGCAACTTTATCTATTGTAGGTTTTTGACACTCTAGGATGTCATCAACAACCTGGAAAAAGTATTGAAAGATTTAAAATATGAACAATTCATCTATGCAGATGAAACAATATGGACAATAAAGCAGGAAAGTCACTTTTTCAAAACCCTTTTACCAAAAAAAGAAATGTGAAGAAATCATGAAAAAATAAGCATAATTAAAAAGTCAAAGCTCTCCCTTCATGATTTAAGTGTGGGCCATACATAATACACACTGTGCCCTAAAAGTCAGAGCAAAAAGCATGATTTGTTTTCTCCAATGAAACAGTGCAAAGCCACAAAACTATTAATCTAAATGACCAGAGGAATAGATGATATTCCTCATTCTATTAAAGATTTTTTTAACAACTTGAGAATTTGGGCTAATTATAATAGAAGGTTTTTCTTGCATTAAAAAGATATTCATTAATAGTAACGAAAAGAGTCAAATATCTAGGAATAAATTTAGCCAAGGATGTAAAGGATTTGTACATGGAAAACTACAAAACATTGCTGAAAGAAATCAAAGAAGACCTAAATAAGTGGAATGACAAGGATTTGAAAATTAAATATTGTTACAATGTCAATTCCACCCAAAGCAGTTTACAGATTCAATATAATACCAATTTCTAACAGCCTTCTTTCAAGAAATAAAAAAGCTAATCATCAAATTTATAGGGAAGGGAAAGAGGCTCCAAACAGCAAAAAGTGTCTTGAAAAAATGAAAGAAAGTAGGAAGACCCACACTTCCTGATTTTAAAACTTACTGCAAAACCACAGTAGTTTAAACAGTGTGGTCTTGGCACAAGGAAAGATATATAGACCAACAGAACCAAATCGAAATTTCAGGAATAGACCCTCTTGCTATGGCACCCCTTTTCAAAATGGTGCCAAGTCCACTCAATGGGGAAAAATCAGCCTTCAACAGATGGTGCTGGGAAACTAGATATCCAAATGCAAAAGTATGAAGGTGACCCTAGCCACACAATATACAAAAACCAACTAAGAAACAGAACACAGGGCAGGGCAAGGTGGTGGCATAGAAAGGTGTGGAACTTAGTTAGTCCTCTAGAGCCACTAATAAATAGCCAGGAACAACTAGTAAATAGAACAAGTGGGGACATCCCTGACTGGACACTATCATACACCTGCCTGGAATGGGTGGAAAGGCTGAGATCACAGCATAGAACTGTAAGTAAAACACCCCAAACTGCAGAGCTGGCACCCATCCCCAACCAGTATGGCAGGCTGAGTGGAAACTTCACTGTGGGAAAAAGAAGCAGGCTACATGGAGCAAGAGAAAGTAACTCAACCAAGCTCCAATCCTGGTTTTTGTTAACAAATCTGGACTACTGAATACAAGCCACAAGCACACATAAACCCTGAGTAGGCAGGAAAGTACCCTGAAGTTGCTCACAGCAGAGACGGTGGGGTTGACAGAAAAACAAATATACAAAAACAGAGGATTTTAGAGATGGCTGAACTCAGAATACTGGAAAATGGACTTGTCCCAAGAAAAGAGGCACAGAGAACCAGGTACCAACACCAGTCAACCAGTGAAAGTGGGGGGGCTGGTGACAGGCTCTGAGAAGGGGCTTTCTTTTCCTTTTCTTTCCTCCCACCCCATTCTGGAGGTTATTCTTATGCATTATATAGATATCTCCTTTTAAGTTTCTAGTTTACTAGAATAGCTAGAAGGAAATACCTGGAACTCTTGAACTGCATTTCAGTATTCTTGATTTCTGAAGACAATCATATAACTATATACCTACATATAGTTATACTGACTGTGTGATTGTGAAAAACTGTGGCTCACACTCCCTTTATCCAGTGTATGCATAAATGAGCAGAATAAAGGGGGACAAAAAGTTAATGAATAGTTGGGGGAGGAGTATGAAATGTTTTGGGTATTCTTTTTTACTTTTATTTTTATTCTTATTCTTATTTTTTGGAGTTCTGAAATGTTCAAAAATTGTGATGTATGCACAACTATGTGACGATACGGTGAACAAAGGATTGTAAACTTTGGGTGATTGTACGGTATGTGAATATATCTCAATAAAACTACATTAAACAACAACAAGGAACAGTGGTCTGGCTAAATAAGTCACAACTACAGAAGTCATCCCCCAGCCAGTCTTTATGCAAATATTTGCAGAAGTATGCTTCATAATAGCCAAAAAGTAGAAACAACCAAAATGTCCAATGATTGATGAATGGATTAAAAAAATGAAATATTATCCATACAATGAAATATTATCCAGCCATAATAAAGGAATGAGCTGTGTGCTAGTGCATGGATGAACCTTCAAAATGTTATGCTAAGTGAAAGAAGCTAGTCATAAAACACTACATATCATTTGATTCCATTTATAGGCAATGCACAGCACAGAGATTGAAAGTGAACAAGTGGTTGTCATGGGCTGGGGGAAAGAAGGAATGGGGAATATAGTAGGATGAATAATGGCCCCCAAAATTCCTTAAACCTGTAAACTTTACCTATTTGGAAAAATGGTCTGAGTATGATTAAGTAAAGGATCTTGAGATGGGGTACTATCCTGGATTTTACAGGTGGGCCCCAAATGTACTTATAAAAGAGAGGAAGATTTACAGAGGCTGGAAGAGGTAAGGAACAAATTCTTCTCTAGAGTCTAGTGGGAGGATGACTCTGATGGAGAATATGATCTGGCTTTCATGTGAAAAGCTTTACACTGGTTGCTGTGTCAAGAACAATGTAGAGAGTAAAGGTGAAAGAAGACAAGTAATAAAGATACTGGACTAATACAAAAATAGATAATGGTGTTATGAAACAGTGTAGAGAAATGGTTTTACTAAGAAGAAGTAAGATTCTGAGTAAAAATCTTGTAGCTATAACTCACAAAATTTTTTGATGGATTGGATTTCGGATGTGAAAGAGAGGAAGATGACACACAAAAGATGATGCTTAGCAGGTACATCTGTGAGACCAGAGATTAGGCAGAGGTCTTGGCTAGGTACATATATTTGGGAGTCTTATATAAATAATATATACTTCATATTATTTGAAATACATTATTTTAAATAAATGTAGCATTATTTAGAACACAAGATGGGATGACATCACCTAGGGAAAGAGTTAGATTGAGAAAAAAGAGCCCTGGAACATGCCAGCCATTAAATGTCAGGGAGATGAGAAGGAAACAGAAGAGGAGATCAAGAAGGAACTCAGAGCTGCTGAGATAGAAGGCATCCTGGAATCCAAATGAAAAATTATCTTGAAGTAGGGGGAACTGAACTCTGACAAATTGTAATAGATCAAATACTCAGAAAATTAAAAATGGACCACGGGGTAAACCAATAGGGAATTTGTTGTTGACCTTGACAAGTGTGATTTTCAAGGAGAATGAGAAAAGAATTGGAGACCACAAACACAGACAATTGAGAAATTTTTCTGTAAGAACAAGAAAAAATAAAATAAAGTAAGCAGGATAGGGATGTCTCATGCAAAGAGGGACATTTATTGAGAGGTGATATGAGAATCAATATGTTTGCTCATGAGATGATCCAGAGACAGAACACTTAATAGTCCAGGACACAGAGGAGACTTCCTAGAATGATATCCTTGAATGAGCAAGAGTAGTTGGATTTAGTGTGGAGGCAGAGGGTTTCACCTTAGCTGGAAATCAAATAATTCACCAATAGTAATGGGACAATGCCTGAGATTTTATGGAGAAAGTTTAGAATGGTGTATAAATGGCTGTGGTAGCCAGTCCCAATATGCCCCAACACCACCAATGAATCCCGTTTCCTGGTGTTCATACCGTGTGTAGTCCTCTCCCCGACTGTACCAGGGTTGCTCTTGGGACCAATCACATATGGCAGAAATGATGTTATGTCAATTCAAAAACTAGGTTATGAAAAGACTCTCTGGTTTTGGTCATCTTGGTTGCAAGATTGCTCTCTTGGAACACTTTCTCTTGGGGGGAACATGACAGGAACAGCTCCAGGGAGAGGTTCAAAGGGTCAGGAAATGAGGCCTCTGGCCAAAAGCCAAGTGAGTGAGCTCAAAGCAGATCATCCAACTAGGCAAGTCTCAGAGAGTACAGACCCAGCCAAATTCTTGTCCGTAGTCTCAAGAAAGACCCTGAACCAGAACTGCCCAAGCTAAGCCATTCCAGATTCCTGACCTTCAAAACTGCGTGAGATAATAAATATTATTTCAGGCTTCCCAATTTTAGGATAATTTGTTACATGGCAATAGATAACTGATAGAATGGGATGTCACTGAGCTGCATCCTTAAATGTGTTGGGCAAAATTCATCTATAGTCTCACCTACTGGCATGTAATGAATTCACATACCACCCCCCATCCAGTTGCATGCAATTACCTCACAAAATAAAGCCCTAAAGGAAAGGGCAGAGAAGGAAACAAACTAATCCCATGTAACTGGTTTTTGTTTTTTGTTTTTGGTTTTTGGTTTTTTTTGGCTTAACAACAGGAATTTATTGGCTCACAGTATCAGAGGCTTCATGTCTTGATTCCTCTCAGGGTTGGTATGTTCTGTCTGGTCAGCAACCCTTGGGACTCCTTGGCACTTCCATCACAACCCCGTGTAAACACAAAAAAATACACATTTCCTTTGAATGAACTACTTTAATTCATTAATGGAAACCCTAGGGTAAAAACTATATATCAGCCCATTTTAGCCCCAGAGTATGGTTTAAAAAAAAATAAGAGCTTTACTTATCTTTCATCTTTCTGGTACTCTTAGTTACTCAATTATGCCTTTCAAAAGACTGGGTGATAGAATGTTATCCTCCTCTTTTTTAAGGCAGCAACTTAGAGGGCTCTGGAAATATCTGGATTAATGAGTGGCCTGAATTTATCATGTACCTTCAGTTTCCCACAGGAAACACTGCATAGATGGTCATATTCTAGCACAGAGATATCAGAAAGGAAAAAACTGAAGAATACAAGGTATAACCTTATTATAAAAACCTCTTTCACCTTACCTCAGGTGTGCACTCATATTTCTAAAGCTCCTGAGATATTTCAAGCAAAAGGTCACATCCTAGAGCCAATCATAGAGAAGGTATAGTAATACATAACATTATCTAGGGATATTTTACAACACACTACCTATGTGTCACTGCCATTTGGTTGTTGTAGCAAGCATCTCACACTTAGGAGAAAAAAGAATTGCTCTCAGTTTCCCAAAAACCTGTTCCTCCAATCTACTCTAAGTCAGTAAATAAAACACTCCACCTTTGAACCACCCACATCAAAACCCTGGTCCCGGGTCTCAGGGGCTTCACTAGAGTCAAGAGGGGCTGCAATAGAGTTGGGGCCTATACACACAGGAAACAAATAAGAAAAAAAAGGGAAATATGCAGTTGGGGAAAGAAATCAAGAAATGAATTTTTAAATGTTTTAAAACTCATTAAATGGTCTGGGCTGGAAGGGTGCAGAGTGGATATCGTTACTCTGGTAGACATCATTACACACTATATAGATAACCCTTTTTAGGATTTAATATATTGGAATAGCTAGAAGTAAATACCTGAAACTATCAAACTCTAACCCAATAGTCTGGACTCCTGTGGATGACTGTATAACAATGCAGATTACAAGGGGTGACAGTGTGATTGTGAAAACTTGTGGCTCACACTCCCTTTATCTAGTGTATGGATGGATGAGTAGAAAAATGGGGACAGGGACTAAATGAAAAATAGGGTGGGATGAGGGGGATGACTTGGGTGTTCTTTTTTACTGTTACTTTTTATTCTTATTCTGATTCTTTCTGATGTAAGGAAAATGTTCAAAAATAGATTGTGGTGATGAATGCATAACTATAGGGTGGTACTGTGAACAGCTGACTGTACAACATGGGTGACTATATGGTATGTGAATATATTTCAATAAAACTGAATTTAATTAAAAAAAAAAACACAATGAGATATCATTTCAGACCTAGTAAAATGGCCACAATTAAACAGGAAACTACAAATGTTGGAGAGGATATGGAGAAGTAGGAACACTTAATCCACTGTTGGTGGGAACGTACAATGGTACAGCTGCTGTGGAAGATGGTTGGTGGTTCCTCAGAAAGCTAAGTACAGAGTTGCCCTATGATCTGGCAATCTCGCTACTCAGTATACACCCAGAAGAACTGAAAGCCGGAACGTGAACAGACATCTGCACACTGATGATGACAGCAGCACTATTTGCAATTCCCAAAGATGGAAACAATCCAAGTGTCCATCAGCTGATGAATGGATAAACAAAATGTGACATATACATATGGTGGAATATTATTCAGCACTAAGAAGAAATGAAATCCTGAAGTACGTGACAACATGGATTAACTTTGATGGCATTATTTGAAGTGAAATAAGTTAGACACGAAAGGACAAATATTTATGATCTCACCAATATGAACTAATTATACTATGTAAACTCATGGACACAGAATCTAGAATACACATTGGCAGGAGATAAAATAAGGCTAGAAAATGAGAAGTTGCTAAAATGTACAGTTTTTAACTAGATTAAATTTAATTGTTTGGAAATGCATAGAGGCGATATGAGCACATTATTTTGAGTATAATTAGCAGTGCTGAATTGGGTATGAATGTGGTTGACAGGGGAAGTTTAGAGTCATTTGTATCACCAGAAGGAAATCCAGAGGGTAAAACATGACTGCATACCTCAGTAAATATTAAGTTTTTGGAAAATGTGAATGATGACTGCAATTAATGGTACAAACATCAAAAATTTTCCTCCATGAAGTAGACAAAATGTATGGAATTATTACAAGGAATTAATAAGAGTGGTATATGGGGGAAAATGCACCTATTGCAAACTATGGACTACAGTTAACAGTAATATCTTAATAGACTTTCCTCAACAGTAACCAATGTACCACATTAATGCTAGGAATCAATGATGAGGGGAACAAGGGTATGGGATGTTCTGGATTTTCTATTTTTTCTTTCCTTTTTTTTTTTCCGGAGTAATGAAAATTTCCAAATTGTGATTGTGGTGATGAATGCATAACTATGTGATAATACTGTGAGCCACTGATTGTATACTTGGGATTGTATGTTGTGTGGATATATCTCAATAAAATTGAATTCAAAAAGAAAAAAAAAGGTAGGAAAAGGTGGAAGCCATCCATGTGTTGATCAACTGATGAACCAACTAAATGTAGTATATACATACAATAGAATATTATTCAGCCATAAAAAGGAATGAAGTATTGATACATACTACAACATGGGTTAACCTTCAAGATATCATGTCAAGTGAAACAAGTCAGAGACAAAAGGACAAATATTGTATGATTTCATTTACTTGAAATACCTAGAATAAGCAAATACATAGAAACAGAGACTGGATTGCAGGTTAGCATCTGTGGGCTGGGGTTGGGAACTAGGACTTAATGCTTGATGGGCATAGAGGTTCTGTTTGGGGTGATGAAAAAGTTTCGGTAATGGATAATGGTGTTGGTAGCACAATACTGTGAATGCAATTAATATCACTAAATTTTACACATGATAGTGGTTAAAATGGGAAATCTTTCATTGTATATATGTTACCACAATGTTACTACAATAAAAACAAAGATAAAATAAATGGTAAACACACACACACACACACACACACACACACACACACTAAACGGTCTGGGCCAGAAGGGTGCGGAGTGGAGGCCGGCGGGGTTATAAAAACGATTTAGGATTTTTAAATGCATTAAGCCGCTCAAGAGACAACAAAGGGCCCACGGGCTGCTCAGAAAAGTCATCTCTGCATTGTTCCTTGGGTGTCTCCCCACCCCCACAGCCACCTCCACTGTGTGCTGCCTCCACCGCGGACCCAGCCGTTTATCGCCAGAACCCCAAACTCTTTCTAATCTGTTACATCAGATCACCAGTGTGCCCCAGCATGTCAGATGCAGCAGCCATGGATGCCAGCTCCAAAATCACCACCAAGGACTCAAAGGAGAAGAAGGAAGTTGTGGAGGAGGCGGAGACTGGAAGGGACACACCTGATAATGGAAACACTAATGAAAAAAATGGGGAAAAGAAGGCTGACAATGAGGTAGATGAAGAAGAGAAAGAATGTGGGGAGGAAGAGGAGATAGAAAGAGATGGTGAGGAAGAGGGTGGAGATGATGAGGAGGCTGAGGCCACTACGGGCAAGCAGGCAGCTGAAGATGAGGAGGAGGAGGAGGATGTGGACACCAAGAAGCAATAGACCGATGAGGCTGACTAGACAGCAAACAAGGAAACATTAAACTTAAAAACTAAAACTAGGCCGCCGTGACCTATTCCCCCCCACTTCCGGTCTCGGGATCTACACGTGCTCCCCTCCGAGGGGAGAGGCCGCCCCCACCCACCGCGGGCAGCGCCCCCCGCAGGTGACACGCGCTCTCCACCCCCCAGCCAGGACCACAGCGTGGATTTGGAACAGGGGAGGAAAAAAAGAACCAAATCTTCCAAGGCCCAGCCTTTTTTCTTAAAACTACTTTAAAAAGGAAAATGTCTTTGTATTTTTTATTTCCGTTTTATATTTTTGTACATACTGTTAGGGGTCAGCCATTTTTAATGATCTCTGATGAGCGTTCTGTTCTACTTCTGACCTTATTCATAGTTTGACCATGTCTATTATCCTCTAAAAGGAAAAACAAAAAAAAAAAACTTGTAAAAACAAGCAAAAACAACAGCAAAAACTTATTCTGAGTATTCCAGTAACATTTTTGTGTATGTATAAGCAGTTGGTTTGTATAAGATGGTTAAAAAGGCCAAAGATAAAGGTTTCCTTTTTTTTCCTTTTAAATTTTTATCTATGAAGTTGCTGTTTATTTATTTGTGGCCTGTTTGATGTATGAATTAATGTTGTCCAACAATAAACCCGAATTTTATTTTGCTGAGTTGTTCTAACAGGGAGAGAGTGGGGGAGGGATGGAGAGAGTGGGGGAGGGAGGAAGGGAAGGATGGAGAGAGGGAGAGAGAGACAGACAGACACCACAAGGGGGTCAGGACGGGGAGGGCGCTGAGGGCCTGGTCCGGCCCCTTCCCCAGGAGCGCAGGTGGGGACTGTGGGGGGAGGGTAAGCCATGGGAGGGGAGGGGAGGGGCGGGAGGCCAGGTCCTCAGGGCAGCAGAGGGAGGGGAATGAGGCCGGGAAGGAAAGGTGAAAGGGACCCACCCGGGGTCACCACACAGTCCCCTCGGAGCTCTGTGGCAAGTAACAGAACCTTTGGGACACGACAGACTGAGAGCAACATTGCGACCCATGGGGCTTCCACCACATAATCCCTCCCACCTCCCTCCCCTAAGAGAATGCGGGGGGCAATTCTAGGTGGTGAAAAGAAGGTGTCCTTACCTTCCAGTTCAAGGCAGTCCTGGAGCTCCCGGCGGTGACCTGGGGCAGCAGCGCTCCCAGGCGAGGCCCTGACAACTGCGCCCCCTCAGGCCCCGGCACTGCTGACTCCCCGCACGTGGACCCACTGCGCCCGCTGATTGGCTGCCAGGGCCCAGCTCCTGACCAAGGAGGGTCAGGCGCATGCGCGCACGCTTTGGCGCCCTGGGCAGCGGTCAGTTTCCGCCAAGGCAAGGAGGGACAGAAGACTCCCATCTCTGGATGGGGTGCTCTGGCCCCACAATGACCCTCTTCTGGCTCACAGTCCCCTTCGTCCCGCTCCCTGCGGCCATCACACGTTCAGAGTTTTCCGGCCCTGGTGAGACTTTGGAGAAGAGATTTGTTTGTGAGGTAAGAAACTGATGAGAGAAATCTGAAGTTATTGTTAGGATTGCCGGAGGATGGGTAGGGAGAGGACAGGAAGTTTTTGCTTCTGTGGAAGCTACTGAAGAACAAAAGGCCAGGGGATGGCTGAGCAAAGAACCTCCTGGAGAGAAGCAAAACTAAGGGCATAGCCAGTGGGGGAGGGGGCTGCCACTTCCGGGGCAATAAAAATCAGGTAAAGTGCAGTGGGCGTGGGGGCTGGCTAGGTCAGACATCCCCTCTGGAGGAGGGAGAGGGCCTCCAGGGTCTACCCTCGCCTTTTGCTTTTGAGCTCAGCACACACCACAGACCGGGCCCTGCACCCTGAATCTGAGGGAGGAAAGTGGACACCAGAAGAGTAGGCTGTGGAGGTGGGCCCTGGTCTCACCTTTCCCCATCCCAGAGCCGTGCAATTTGGTGGGTGTAGTCATGGGGGGCGTAGCCCGGCCCCCATCTGCCAGCCCCCACCCCTTCCCAAGACTAAGGCCGAAGTCCCTACCCCACCCCACTCCCAGCCCCCACCCCACCCAGGACCAGCCAGTTCCCTCTCCCCACCCCAAGCACAACTCCCCCCACCACAGGAGAAGACTAGTCCCCTCTCCCCACCAGAAGCCTGGTTCCTCCCCCACCTTATGATCATCCCTGTCCTCTCCCCCTTCCCAAGCTCAGTTCCTCCCCCACCCAAGGACCAGCCCTTAAACAGGCCCCAGGCCAGGGCCCAGTCCTGCCTTACCACCTTCACCCCATCTTATCAACTCTCTCCCAACCCAACCCCAACCCCCCCCCCACCTTGTTCATGTTGAAAAGGAGTGCTGACATTATAGGAAACGGGGATGCAACTGGTTGATTTTCTTCTGGGTTTTGGGTCTTAGCTAGCATAGGAGTTCTCTATAGGATTTAAGTGGCTTAGGAACAAAGTTTGTGACTGAAACTTTTTATAGAGCCTCAGTTAAGGACCCAGGAATTTAGGATTTTTGGGACTGCAGTTCACCTGAGGTTATCATACTATGGCCATTTGGTGTATGTAGTTGAAGCTTGCATAGGAGTGACCTCCTGGACAGCCTTGCCAACTGTATTTGAAATCTCTTAACCACTGAAACCTTATGTTTTTGCCTTTCTCCCCCCCCCCTGCCCCGCTTTGGTCAAAAAGGCATTCTAAACCCCTCAATTCCAGGGCCAGGCTCATTTCTGGAATCTGTGTCCTACATTGCCAGGAGACCCAGTCACCTCCAGAGTTCTAACAGTGTCAGGGGGAAAGTGACTGAATTTATTTGAAGAGCTGGGCTCAGAGAGAGAAGGTCCACATTTGAGCAACAAAGGTTCTCTGGAGGTGACCCTACTTACAATTATAGGTGGGCTTAGCATCCCCTTTACAACCATGTTTCACAAGAGCAAGCCTCAAGATTGAGTTTGTGACTTATGAAGTAGGGGGTCCCAGATTTCACACAGCATATGTTCTTCCACAGTAGTCAGTCAATATCCCACATTATCATCACTTAGTTCTACAGTCCTTATCACTCTGCATTTTAAACAGTTCTCATGACCCAACACACTCCACAGCTCTTTTCAGCCCTTAAATATTTGTCCCAAGGGTTTGTGTGCTGCTAGTACAGTATTACTTCTAATTATAGTTTGTAGAATGGGTTTTTCCCATATGCCACTCTGTTGTCAACTGCCTGTACCAATGTCATTACTTAGAAGTATATCATGCAAGCACCTCTCTATATTTGTAGTGTTGATCTGTGGGATACATGCCTTTTAAAAACCCATTTCAATCCTGTTCACCTTCAATGAAGCTCTGATACTTAAATACAATTAATAAAAATCATCACTGCTATCCATTCCCATGCCTTTAAATTGACCCTCATTAATATGTCATAATGTTTTAGGTTATCATTCCTCCTTCACTAGCTTCCATCTCTAGGTCCCAAGTATTCTACATTATAAGACATTGATTTTGCATTGTTCTGGAAGTTCATAGTGGTGGTAACATACAATATCTCTCCTTTTGTGTCTGACTTACTTCACTCAGCAGTGTATCTACAGGGTTCATCTATGTTCATCTCTGTTGCCATGTTTCAGGACCTTGTTCCCTCTTGCTGTGGCAGACTATTCCACCACACACACACACTCATACATCTACTACATTCTGTTTATCCACTCATCTGTTCAATGACACTTGGGTTGTTTCCATCTCTTGGCAGTTATGAACTATGCCATTATGAACATCAGTGTACAAATGGCTGTTCATGTCACTGCTTTCAGATCTTCAAGGTATATACCAGGAAATGGAATTGCTGGATTGTACAGTAATTCCATATCTAGTTTTCTGAGAAATTGCCAAGCTGTAATCCACAGCAGCTGTACAGTTATCCATTCCCACCAGCAATTTCTCCAATTTCTCCACATCCTCTACAGCATTTGTTGTTCCTGCTTGTTTAATGACAGCCATTCTTATTGGTGTAAGATGCTGTCTCACTGTGGTTTTGATTTACATTTCCCTAACTGCTAGTGAAGATGAAGATGATTTCATGTGTTTTTTAGCCGTTTGTATTACCTCTTCAGAAAAAAAATGCCATTTTCATATCTTTTGCCCATTTTATAACTGGGCTGTCTGTAATACTGTTGAGTTGTAAGTTTTTATATATGCAGTAAATCAGTCTTGTCTCAGATTGATGGTTTCCAAATATTTTCCCTCATTGAGTTCATTGCCTGTTCAATTTTTTGAGGTCTTTTGAGAAACACAAGCTTTTGATTTTGAGGTGTTATCATTTATGCATTTTTTCTTTTGTTGCTTGTGCTATGTATATAAGGTCTAAGAAGCTAACTCTTATTACAAGGCCTTGAAGATGTTTCCCTATGTTATCTTCTAAGAGTTTTATTGTCCTATCTCTCATATTGAGGTCTTTGATAAACTTTAAGTTAAACCATGCTGTTTTAATGACTGTTTCTTTATAGTAGCCTTCAAAATCTGGAAGCGTAAGTCCTCCCATTTTGTTGTTCTTTTTTTTACAATGTTTTTGGCAATTTGAGGCCCTTTTCCCTTCCAAATAAATTTGATAACTAGGTTTTCCAAATCTGCAAAGTAGGTTGTTGGAATTTTCAATGGAACTGCTTTCAATCTGTATCTCAGTTTGGTTGAATTGAAACTTAGTCATGTTTAACCAATGTATTCATAAACACAGAATATTTTTCCACCTTTTTAGGTCCCCTTTGATTCCTTTATTAACAATTTGTAATTTATTGTGTAGAGATCTTTTACATCCTTGGTTAAATGTGTCCCCAAGTACTTGATCTTTTCAGTTACTATCATGAATGGAATTTTTTATTGTCTCTTAAGTTACCAGTGTGTAGAAACATTCCTGTCTTATGTGCATTAATCTTGTTTCCTGCCACTCTGCTGAATTTGTTTAATAGCTCAAATAGCTTTCTCATTGATTTCTCAGGATTTTCCAAATATAGGATCATGTCATTTGGAAATAAAGAGAGTTTTACTTCTTCCTTTCCAATTTGGATTTTGTTTACTCCTTTTATGTCCTTCATTGTGCACACTAGATCCTCTGGCTGGATGTTGAATAGCAGTGGTGACAGTGGGCATCCTTGCCTCATTCATGATTGTTTTTCAGTTTCTTACTGTTCTTGTTTGCTAATGCTGCCCATTATACAAAATACCAGAAATGGATTGGCTTTTATAAAGGGGGTTTATTTGGTTACAAAGTTGTAGTCATAAGGCTGTAAAGTGTCCAAGGTAACACATCAACAACAGGTACCTTTACTGGAGGCTAGCCAATGGTGTCTGAAAAACTTCTGTTATCTGGGAAGGCATGTGGCTGGTGTCTGCTCCAGAGTTCTGGTTTCAAAATGGCTTTCTCCAAGGAAATTCCTCTCTAGGATGCAGTTCCTCAAAAATATCACTCTTAGTTGCTCTTGGGGCATTTTTCCTCTCTTAGCTTCTCTGGAGCAAAAATCTGCTTTCAATGGCCATCTTCAAACTATCTCTCATCTGCAGCTCCTCTCTTCTCAGCTCCTGTGCATTCTTCAAAGTGTCCCTCTTGGCTGCAGCAAGCTCACTCCTTCTGTCTGAGCTTATATAATATTCTAGTAAATGAATCAAGGCCCATGCTGAATGGGTGGGGCCACACCTCCATGGAAATGATCTAATCAGAGTTATCACCTACAGTTGGGTGGGTTGCATCTTCATGGAAATCCTCAAAGAATTGCAATCTAATCAACACTAATGTGTCTGCCCACATAAGATTGCATCAAAGATAATGGTGTTTTGGGGGACGTAATACAAACTGGCACACTCTACCCCCTGGAACACAAAATGACATGATTTTTCCATATACAAAATACATTCATCCCATCACAATATCACAAAAAGTTAAATTTCAGTAACAATAATTAAGCACAAGATCCCGTCAAAATCAGTTACAGTCATGGTTTGTCCAAAAGCAAAATTTCCTTCTGTCTCTGTACCTGTGAAACTTAGAACAAGTTATCTGCTTCCAATATACAAAGGAGGAACAGTCATAGAATAAACATTCTCATAAGGAGAAACTGAAAGGAAAACAGGGTTTGAGGGATGAAAACTGTCCCTAAAATCGACAGGGCAAACTCCATTACATTTCAACGTCTGAGAGGCATTCACAGAATGATGTTGTATTCTCGGAACATTAGAGAGTGGGAGTCTAACCCTTCCTAAGGGCCTTTGTGGGATGGGGGGAGATGATATCCTATTGTTGATGCCTTACCTTGGACACTTCATGGTCTTAAGACTGTAACTTTGTAACCAAATAAACCCCCTTTATAAAAACCATTCCATTTTCTGGTATTTTGCAAATAGCAGCATTAGCACACAGGAACAGATGGATCCCCAGGAGCCGAAGGCCAGCAGATGCTGGCATTTCCTGCATACTGCAGAGGCCTGCCACACCCCAGCACACAGCAGCTGTTTCCCACCAGGAAGCATGGTGACCAGAGGCTGTGTGTGCACACACATGTGCGAGTCCCTGCAAATGTGCTCATGTGTGCATGTGCATTTCTGGGAGCAGACTATGTGGTTTCCTGTGCATGCCCCAGAACTCACCCCAGCTCCCCCATCCCATCTGCTCAGTGGGACCTTGTGCCATTTTGGATGTATTATGTCCCCCAAAATGCCATGTTCTTTAATGCAATCTTGTGGGGGCAGAGGTATTAATGTTGATTCAGTTGCAATCTCTGGGTTCAGTGTTTCCATGGAGATGTGACCCAATCAGCTGTGGGTGAGAACTTTCATTGGATTATTTCCATGGAGGTGTTACCCCACCCATTCAGGGTGGGTCTAAATTGGATCACTGGAGTACTTTAAGAAGAGCCAAACAGGCCCAGATGCTTGCTGCAGCAGAGAGATATTTTGAAGATGGCCATTGAAAGCTCATGTTTTGAAATGCAACCTGGGAGCAAGCAGATGTTGGCTACATGCCTTCCCAGCTAACAGAAGTTTTCAGACACCATTGGCCATCTTTCAGCAAAGGTTCCCTACTGTTGATGCATTACCTTGGATACTTAATGGCCTTCAAACTGTAACTTTGTAACTAAATAAACCCCCTTTAAAAAAGCCAATCCATTTCTGGTGTTTTGCAAATCATCAGCATTAGCAAACTGGGGTAGACAGGTGAGTACTGTGGCCCAGCTTTGAACCCATATACCTGTGGGTTAGACAGTTGGAAGCTGGGGCTTGGTTCAGAGCCCATATCCTTACAGTGTATAGAGGTGGAGATTGGACCCAGCTTGGAGCCCAAATAACTGTGGATAGACAGGTAGAGACTGTGGTGTAGACATGAGGAGACTGAAGCCAGCTTGGAGCCCATGTAACCGTGGGGTACATAGCTAGAGGCTAGGGCCAATTCAGAGCCCATATTCCCACAGCACAGAAGCGTGCAGCTGGGTCCCGGCTTAAGCCCATATCCACAGTGTAGACTGGTGGAGGCTGGGGCCTGCTTGTACCCTATATACCTATGTGGTAGACAGGTTGAGGCTAGGACCTGGCCTGAAGCCCATATCCACATATGGTAGATGGTTGGCGGCAGAGGCATGGCACAATCCCATATCCACATGGTATAGACAGGTGGAGGCTTGGGCCCACCTTCAGCCCTTGTAACCCTAGGGTAGATACGTAGATGCTGGGAACCAGCTCAGAGCCCATATCCCTACAAAGTAGCCTGGTGAAAGCCTGTGGCCTGGCTCAGAAACCATATACCTGTTCTGTAGGAGCCCAAATTGTGGTGTAGACAGGTGGAGGCGTGGGCCCAGCTTCAACAAATAAACCTGTTGGGTAGGTGGGTGGAGGCTGGGGTCTTGCTCAAAGCCAGTATTCCCCAATGTATTCGGGGGTAGGTCGGGGCCCAGCTTGGAGCCCACATACCTGTGGTGTAGAGAGTTGGAGGCTGGGTCTCAGTAGAAGCCCATATCCCCACAGTGTAGATGGATATACGATGGGTCCTAGCTTGGATCCATATACTTGTGGTGTAGACAGATTGGAGGCTGGGACCTGATTCAGAGTCCATATTCCTGCAATATAGATGGGTGGAGACTAGGGCTTGGCTCAGAACACTTATCCCCACAGGACAGATGGGTGGGGACTGGGGCCCAGCTTGGAGCCCATATATCTGTGTTGTAGACTGGGAGGCTGAGGTCCGGCACAGAGCCCATATTCTTGTAATTTAGATGGGTGGATGCTGGGGACCAATTCGGAACCCTACCTATGGGTACTTGAGTGGAGGTTGGTGCTCAGCTCAGAGCCCATATCTTCAGTGTAGACAGGCATAGGATTGGGTTGATTTGGGAGCCCATATACCTGTGGTGCAGACAGGTGGACATTTTGGCTCAGGTTTGAACCCATGTAACTGTGAGCTAGAGAGGTGGAGACTGGAGCCTAGCTCAGTGCCCAAATCCACCCAATGTAGATATGCGGAGGTGTGGGGCCGCACCACTGGGGTATAGACAGATGGAGGCTGGGGCCCGATATAGAGCCCAAATCCCCACAGCATAGACAGGTGGAATATGGGGTCCAACTTAGAACCCATATACATGTGGGGTACACAGTTGGAGGCTGGGGCCTAGATTGATGCCATAATCCCACAGTGTAGATGTGTGGAGGCTTGTCCTAGTTCAGAGCCCATATTCTTAAAATGTAGATGTTCAAAAACTAGGGCCCGGCTCAGAGCCCGTAGACCTGTGGTATAGACAGTTGGAGCCTGGGGCCCAGCTTGGAGCCCATATCCCCAGACTGTAGCTGGATGTAGGCTGGAGCCCAGATTGAAGCTTATATACCTGTGGTGTAGAGAGGTGGATGCTGGGACCCAGCTTTGAGCCCATCTAATTGTGGTGTAGACCAGTGGAGGCTAGAGCTCTTCTTGGATTCCATATGAACAGAGTGTAGATGGCTGGAGACTGGTGCCCAACATTGAGCCTATATCCCCACCATGCAGACAAGTGGTGGTGTGGCACCCATCTTGGAGCCCATATACCTGTGGTGTAAACTGGTGGAAATTGGTGCCCATCATGGTGCCCATGTTCCCACAAAGTAGAAGCATGGAGTTTTGGCCTAGCTAGGAGCCCATAAACCTATAGTGAAGACAGGAGGAGACTGGAGCATGGCTTGAAGCCCAAATACCTGTGGTGTAGATGGGTTGATGCTGGGGTCCAGCATGGATCCCATATACCTGTGGGATAAATGTGTGGAGCCTGGCACCTGGCTCAGAGGCCACAAACCCAGTGTAGACAGGTAGATGCTGGAGTCTGGCTTGGAACCCATATCCCCACAGTGTAGATGAGTGGAGGTGTAGGACCCTGCTTGGAGCCCGGAAATGTGTGGTGTAGACAGGAGGAGTATGGAGCCAACTTAGGGCCCTTAAACCTGTGGGGTACACATGTGAAGGCTGGGGACTGACTTGGAGCCCATATTACTGTGATGTTGACAGGTGGTTGCTGGCCCAGCTCAGAGCCCTTATACTTGTTTTTTTTTTCTTTTCTTTTTTTAAATTCAATTTTATTGAGATATAGTCACATACCATACAATCATCCCAAGTATACAATCAGTTGTTCACAGTAACCTCATATTGTTGTGCATTCATCCCCACAATTTTTGAACATAAGAATAAAAATTAAAGTAAAAAAGAATACCCCAAACAGCCCATTCCCTCCAACCCCCCTGTTAATCATTTAATTTTTGTCCCCAATTTTCTACTCATCTGTCCATACACTGGATAAAGGGAGTGTGAGCCACAAGGTTTTCACAATCACACAGTCACACTGTATTAAGCTACATAGTTATACAATCATCTTCAAGAATCAAGGATACTGGGTTGCAGTTTGATAGTTTCAGGTATTTCCTTCTAGTATTCCAATCAACTAAAAAATAAGAAGGGATATCTATACTATGCATAAGAATAACCTCAAGAATGACCTCAACTCTATTTAAAATCTCTCAGCCACTGAAACTTTATTTTGTTTCATTTCTCTTCTCCCTTTTGGTCAGGAAGGCTTTCTCAATCCCATGATGATGGGTCCAGGCACATCCCTGGGAGTCATGTCCCATGTTGCCAGGGAGATTTACACTCCTGGGAGTCATATTCCATGTAGGGGGGAGGGCAGTGAGATCACCTGCTGAGTTGGCTTAGAGAGAAAGGCCACATCTGAGCAACAAAGAGATTCTCTAGGGGAGACTCTTAGGCATAATAGTAAGTAAGCTTAGCTTCTCCTTTGCAGTAACAAGATTCATAAGGGAAAGCCCCAGATCGAGGGCTCGGCTTTCTAAATTGGTAGTCTCCAATGCTTCTGAAAATATCAGTAATTCCCCAGGTAGGGAAGTTTAATATTTCCACATTTTTCACAGTCCCTCAAGGTGGGCTTCAGAAATACATTTTTATTCTCTGACCAGCTTCTTCTCAAAATACTTTCCTATTTTGCCTTCCACGAAACCACATTTGTTCAGTTTTCTTCTTACATTACCAGTGGCTCTTCTCACTCATTTGCAGGCTCCTTCTCTACCCCATCACTAGTCCAGTGTTGCTATGGGTTCAGACATGGGCCCTCTAGCTACAACAGAATTTACAAAATCATAATGCCACATAATGCCCTATCTTTTTTTTTTTCCCAGTTGGGTGCTTTTATTTTTTTATCTTCATTTTATTGATACATATTCACATACCATGCAGTCATACAAAACAAATCGTACAGTCGATTGTTCACAGTACCATTACATAGTTGTACATTCATCACCTAAATCAATCCCTGACACCTTCATTAGCACACACACAAAAATAACAAGAATAATAATTAAAGTAAAAAAGAGCAATTGAAGTAAAAAAGAACACTGGGTACCTTTGTCTGTTTGTTTGTTTGTTTCCTTCCCCTATTTTTCTACTCATCCATCCATAAACTAGACAAAGTGGAGTGTGGTCCTTATGGCTTTCCCAATCCCATCGTCACCCCTCATAAGCTACATTTTTATACAATTGTCTTCGAGATTCATGGGTTCTGGGTTGTAGTTTGATAGTTTCAGGTATCCACCACCAACTACCCCAATTCTTTAGAATCTAAAAAGGGTTGTCTAAATTGTGCATAGGAGTGCCCACCAGAGTGACCTCTCAGCAACTTTTGGAATCTGTCTGCCACTGAAGCTTATTTCATTTCCTTTCACATCCCCCTTTTGGTCAAGAACATGTTGTCCATCCCATGATGCCAGGTCTACATTCCTCCCCGGGAGTCATATTCCACGTTGCCAGGGAGATTCACTCCCCTGGGTGTCTGATCCCACGTAGGGAGGAGGGCAGTGATTTCACCTTTCAAGTTGGCTTAGCTAGAGAGAGAGGGCCACATCTGAGCAACAAAGAGGCATTCAGGAGGAGGCTCTTAGGCACAATTATAGGAAGGCCTAGCCTCTCCTTTGCAGCAACCATCTTTCCAAGGGTAAAACCTATGGTAGAGAGAGCCCTTATACTTGTGCTGTAGACAGGTGAAGGCTGTGGCCAGGTTGGAGCCCATATACCCACAGTGTAGACAGGTGGATGCGTAGGACCAGCTACAGCCCAAATCCCCACAATGTAGATCAGGGTTGATGTGGGATCTGGCTTGGAGCCCATATGACTGTGGTATAGACAGGTGGAGCCTGAGGACCAGCTCGGAGCCCATAACACCACAGTGTCCACGCATGGATTCTGGGCCCAGCCAGGAGCTCATAAACGTATAGACAGATGAAGAATGGGGCCTGGCTTGGAGTTCATATACCTGTGGGACTGATGTGTGGAGGCTGGCACCTGGCTCAGAGGTGATGTACACACAGTGTAGACAGTTGGATGCTTGGATCCGGCTCAGAGTTCATATCACCACAGTGTAGTTGGTTGGAGGCATGGGGCCCACCTTGGAGCTCATATAAAAGTGGTGTAGACAAGTGGAGGCTGGGGTCTGACTCAGAGCCGGGCTCAGAGCCCGTATCCACACAATGTAGATGGTTGGAGACATGTAGACAGGTGGACACCGGGACCCAGGTTTGAGCCTATATACCTGTGGGTAGATGGGTGGAGGTTGGGGACCATCCTGGACCCATATCCCAACAGTGTAGACAGGTGTAGACTGGGGCCAGGCTTTAAGCCCATATAATTTTGGGTAGATTGTTGGTGGCTGGGGCCTGGCTTGGAGTCCATACCCCCACAGTATAGACGGTTGCAGTCTGTGTCTCTGTTTGGAACCCATATACCTGTCATATAGACAAGTGGAGGCTGGGGCCCAGCTCAGAGCACATATCCTACAGAGATGTGTGGAGACGTGGTGCCCATCTTGGAGCCCATATACATGTCGTGTAGACAGGTGGAGACTAGCGCTGGGCTTGTGCCCATGTACCCACAATGTAGAAGTGTGGAGGCCTGGGTCAGCCTCAGAGCATATATAAGCACAGTGTAGACAGGTGGATGCTGTGCTGTAGACAAGTGGATGCATGGGCCCAACATGGAGCCCATATACCTGTGTGGTAGACACAGTTGGATGGTAGTGTCCAGATCAGAACACATATCCCCACACTGTAGATGACTGGAAGTATGGGACCTGGCTTGGGGGTCATACACCTGTGGTATAGACAAGTGGAGGCTGGGTCCCGGCTCTGAGCCTATATCCCCACAGTGCAGACTAGTGGAGATGTGAGGCAGAGCTTGGAGCCCATATACACCCAGTGTAGATGTTTAGGGACATGGGGCCCACCTTGGAACCCATATACATGTGGGGTAGATGGGTGGAGGCTGTGGCCCAGCTGGGAGCCCATATCCCACAGTGTAGACTGGTTGGGGCTTGGGGCCTGGTTTGGAGTCCATATAGCTGTGGTGTACACAGGAGAAGGCATGGGGCCCCAGCTTGGAGTACATATATTTGTGGGTTAGATGGAGGGAGACTGCAGCCTAGCTTGGAGCCCATATTCCTACAGTGAAGACAGGTGATCACTGGCACCTGGCTTGGAACCCATATTCCTGCAATGTAGATGGGTAGAGGCCTGCGGCCTACCTCGGAGCCCATATACTGTGGGGTAGGTGGTTGAAGGCTGGGGTCTTGCTCAGAGCCCATGTCTCCACTGTCTAGATGGGGGAGGCTGGGTTCAGCTTGGAACCCATATACCTGTGGTGTAGACAAGCAGAGGCTGGGGCCCTGCTCAGAGTGCATATCCCCATGATGTGGGTAGGGTAAAGCTTGGGCCTGGTCTGGGTATAAGATTAGAGAGCACATTTCTCCTGAAATCCCCTCTGCCCTTGAAACCCCTCCCCCAGCATCCTCAATCAGGGAGAGAAGCAGCTGAAGCTGCAAAGCCTTTTGTAGGAACCGGAGCTAATGAGATCAGGCTCCAGGCACCGGCTCCACCAGCTTCACCAGCTCTCTGTGCTCGGCTTTCACTACCAACCTGCCAGCATTGGCGTGGCTGGCATGCACGGGGCACCGGGCCAACATTCGGCTACAAGCAGGGAGCACTGGCCGACCACAGGCAGCAGATGCCTCCTGTCTCACACTTCAGGCATAAGCCCTTCAGGTTAAGGAGTGGTGTGCTGGGGATGCCAAGAGGGAAGCCCAGGGCTGGGAAGTTTCCGAGTGCGCACTCGGGATGCATGTGGTCCCTGCAGCCCCTTACAAGAGCGCCCTGTGCTCCCAGCACAGTGAGGGGGTCTCTAGTTCAAAGAGCCCCTCCAGCCGCAAGAGTGTCGCCAACACCCTACACGCCCATAGCCAAAGTCCTACGCAAGGGGAGCCGGGAGCCCCACACTTGAACGGCCCGGAGAAGGGAGGGGACCAACGTTGCGCGGGCCCAGCGGCCGAGCCCTGCTCCTGGGGAAGCGCGACTTGGGGCGCGGGTGCGGGCGGGCAGGTCTCGCCGCTGGCTCCCGCGAAGCCCCACCTGGCCGGCGTGGGGCACTGGTGCAGGGCACCGGTTTGGGGATGGCAGCTTCAGCTTGGGCCAGGGCTCGCGGATCGACGCGGGAGGGCCAGGGCCCCCACACCCGGACTCCGAACCGGCCGAGTCCCAGAAGGGCGCCGGGACCACAGGCTGGGGCTGGACAAAGTAAGCGGTCGCCCCCGCCACCACGGCGACTGGAAGCGCCACTCCGGGAGAAGATCGGTATCTTTCAGGGCATGGGGAGGGATGGTGGCAGCGCCGGAGAGATGTGGGCGTGGGGCCGAGATTTAAAAAGTATCTCGGGCGCGGTAGCCGCCGCTCTGCTCGCCCCACCACCATGGCAGGCTGCGGGGCGTGGGGGTTGGAGGAGACCGGGAGGCCCCATGAATCGACCCACTGCCCCTGGAACAGCACGCAGGTCGGCCCCGAAAGTCCCGGCCGGACTGCACAGCCGCTCGGCCGCGCGGGGTCCCAACGATCGCTCCGGCTCTGCCGCCGCCTCCCGCCCTCGCTCCAGCCGGAGAATCGGGGCTGCCGCCGCGCTGCCGCCTAGGACCAGGCTACAGGCAATGTGGCACCGGCCGCCCGCGGGACCCGTTGCCCCGGCTTGGTAGACGCCCACGCGCTTGGGTGGCTCGGACCTCTCGGAAAGCGGCGGGCCAGGAGCGCGATGCAGTCGCGGCCACTCCGGGGTGCCAGGGCCGGCTGTGAAGGCTCCGATCTGGCCCCGGCCCCGACCCCGCGACGTCTGCACTTCGTCCGTGCCGCAGAGGGGACCCGGGGGGAACCCAGAGCCCTGCAGCGTCCCCGCCTGGTGCGCCAGTGGGTCCAGCTAAAGTATGCAGGTCGGGCTCCACCTAGTCCCGCGGGGGCTTCCCTGCAGAGCCTGCCCAGAGCTGGGCGCCCGTGCCTCGGGTCGTCTGCGTGGTCGGGGCGTCTCTTTCCCCTGACTTGCCCCAGGATTGGGAGAGAGGGAGGACCAGGGCCCAGGAGCTGGCTGCTGCGTGGAGGGCTCGGGGCCGGCGGCACTTGGAGGGAGAGCTCAGTGTTCTGAACAGGCACAGGGGCCTGGAAACACACTCAGGCAGGGACCCGCACACGCCCACCTAATGGCCCCAAAGTGCCACATCCCTCAGGCCAGCTGCCTGGCTCCCCAGCATGTGGCTCCCTGGGCACATTCCCCCTCCATTCCCAAGTGCCACAAGTGGGCACCTTCCTGCAGCTGGCTCCCTCCTGCCACTGGGAAGGGCAGCTTTTTGTCTCTAATCCAGTTTCCTTCCAGGCCCCCCAAGTTCAGGGCAGGGGGCATTGGTGTGCCACTCAGAAGGTCACCCTAGATCCCAGCACAGGGACCCTGGTGGGAGCCTCAAAACATTTCTGCACTGGTTGAACTTCACATTCAAGTTCAAACGTGGCTCCCAAATGCCCAGCGAAGAGTTTGGAATGTGCGTCAGGAGGCAAGCCAGGGACTGCAGCTGTGTTCTCGGCTGGTTGGGGTGGGGTGGCTGAGAGGACACTGGAGATGGCCTGGAGGGCAGCCCCTGTGATTTGCCCCAAGGTTGCTTTCTTCATCCACAGATGCTTCCTGAGCACCTACTGTGTGCCAGGAGGAGGAGGGAGCCAGAACCACAAGGGCTCTCTGGCTCAGTTCAATCAAGTACATTTGGGGAAATGGAGACTAGGAGAGCCAAGGTGATGGATATCAAGCCAGGTAGCCCCTTGAAAGTGAGCCCAGCTCAGGTCCCCTGTGTCTCTGCTGAGCCCTGCCACAGAGGGTGGCAGATCTGTGCCTGATGCTGCAGCCCATCACCCCAGAAGATGCCTTTGAGACAAGAATACTGGGCCAGGCACAGCACACCCTAAACAGAATTGATCCAAATAGACCTACTCCAAGATACTGAACAGATGTTCAAATGCTGAAGACAAAGAATTCTGAAAGCAGCAAGAGAAAAGCAATCCATCACATACAAGCAAAGCTCAATGTGACTAATTGCGGATCTCTCAGCAGAAAACGTAGGGGCAAGAAGGCAGTTGCATGACATATTTAAGATACTGAAAGACAAAAACTGCCAACCAAGAATCCTATATCCAGTAAAACTGTCCTTCAGAAATGAGGGTGAGTTTAAAATATTTGCAGATAAACAGAGTTTGTGAACAGGACCTCCTGTATAAGAAATACTAAAAGGAGTGCTACAGACATGGGAAGAGACAGGAGAGAAGAGTTTGGGGATGAGTGTAGAAATGAAGGTATCAGGAATTAGAAAGAGGGTAAAGATCAGACTTTTGATGTTGAAGGAGTATAGAATGTTCTAGAGGGTTCTAGGGTAGATCTAGACATGGATAGCACAATACTGGGTGATAGCACAAAATTGTAAGTGCATTGAACAAACATGATTGTGAATATGGTTGAAAGAGGAAGGTTAGGGGTCTGTATGACATCACAAGGGAAGATAGAAGATAAGGACTTGTAATATATCTTAGTGAACCCTAGAGTAGCCAATGAGTGTGATTAAGTGTACAAACATAAGAATGTTTTTGCATGAGGGAGGAGCAAGAAGGAATAAAATTATGAGGTATGCAACAAAGTAAATGGACCATGAAGATAGGTTGAGTGAAATAAACCAGAAATGAAAAGACAAACATAATGCCTCACTAAAATGGACTAATAACAATGTGTAAACTCTGAGAATTGAATCTGAGAGCATATAGGCTATAAAGGGAAGGATTGTGTAAAGGTTCCTAGATTGTAAGCTCTTACAGGAGTCATGTTTATTCATGAGTTGTAAGATATTTCTAAATTTTGAGTTTCTGGCATGTTTGTGTGTGACATGGTCAGTCCCTGGAGCTTTGGGTGTGTGTGTGGCACCCGGAACTCAGAGCCAGAGTTCGGCAGCTGTGTTGGCATTGCCTCATGAATGAGCTGTTAAAGAGGCTGAAAAGGAGATCAGACCTCAATTGCAGATATAAATGAAATGGACTTGGTTGGGACTGGGGAAGATCAGGCTGAAGGGTAGAGAATGATATTAACAATATTTTAAAGCACTGACTTCTGTGTGGGACCAAAGGAAGAGATGGTTATATGGTGCAAATCTGTATTTTCTGCAGCACACTATATAATTTAACTTGCATGGTCATTTGACTCAAATGCCATAATTACATGGAACCTTGACTAGAGAGTGAGACCTTGTTTGTACAAGTTAGTGATAAGCCCCGATACAACCCAGAGTAATTTGGGCAGACAATAAAAAGTATTTGCAAAGCCCCCTTGAGGGCCTATGGAAAAATGTGGAAATATGAAACTTCCCCAGCTGGGGAATTCCTGATATTCTTACAAACATTGGGCACCACCAGTTTAATAGGCCAAACCCTCAATCTTAGGGTTTGCCCTTGTAAAGCTTGTTACTGTAGCAAAGGAGAGGCTAAGCCTACTCATAATTGTGCCTAAGAGTCATGCCCAGAGGCCCTTTTTTGTTGCTCGGGTGTCGTCTGTCTCTAAGCCAACTCGGCAGGTAAACTCATTGCCCTCCCCACTATGTGGGTCATGATGCCCAGGGGTATAAATTTCCCTGGCAATGTGGAACATGACTCCCAGGGATGAGCCTCGACCCTGCATCATGTGATTGAGAAAGCCTTCTGGACCAAAATGGGGAAGAGAATTGAAGCAAAGTTTCAGTGGCTGAGAGATTTCAAATGGAGTCAAGAGGTCATTCTGGAGATAAATCTTATGTGTTATATAGATAACCTTTCTAGTTCTTAGTTTATTAGCCCATGTCCCAAAGAGCAGCCCTTGCCAGCCGTCCTTGCCCTGCCTCCAGCGGGATCTGCAGGGGCCAGAGAAGGACGAGGCCTGGGTCTGCCACCCGACCCATAAAGACATTGTTTTCAAATAACTGAATGTAGAACAATACATCACAAGTGATGTTTTTAAGGTTTCTAATTTGTACATGCTTATCATCCAAAAAAATTTTATTTTAAAAAAGTAGGAGGACTAAGTGTGGGCTCAGCAGCAGTGCTCTGTGGAGCAGCACAGAGTTCCCGGGTGTGTCCCTGCTGTGAGCTCAGCATTTCTCTGTTTATCTGTGATAACAGCCCCAGAGAATGAGGACCAAAAGGACACCAAGTGAATAAGGATGCTCACCTTTCCATAGATCCTCCCTGATGTAAAGCTCTAGGCAAAGCCCTCTCCAGCTCATAAACCTTCTATAGCTCACTAGTATCTGGTGGAGCTAGTACAAATGCTGCAGCCTGGCATGCACAGTTCTGGCAAGCTAGGAAAAATGGACAGTTCCTGCCTCATCCTCTTCTCTCCACATACGTGACCCCAAGCTGTGTTCCCAGCGATTTGGCTAAAGGTCTCAGCTCCCTACCACTGCCCACTGCTAGCCAAGGTCACAAGCACGCCCCTCACATACTGTCAGAATAATGAGCCCTACCCACTTCCCTCCATATGTCTTCTCTGCTCCCTTCCCCTTGCATCAAGCATGGTCTTCCTTTCTCTCTGTGCCCCAGTCACTTACACAGTCCTCCAATTCCTCCAGTTGAGGGTGCTTCCCTCTAGCCACAAAGCCTTTGCATATGCAGTTCCCTCTGCCAGAAATGGTTTTCCCTCCCTTTCCACCACCCCACACTTATCTAAAAGGCCTAGTCATGCTTCAGAAATATTCTTAAACATCACTTCCCCAAGAAGCCTTCCACGGTGCTGAGAGCCTTCACTCAGACCTCTCTGCAGTCTGTGATCACTTTTACTCCTCAGAACAGCTGTCAGGGTCTGTCTCCCCCCTCCACCAGAAGGAGGGCAGGAAGGGGCATGTCTTATTTACTGCTGTACCCACACAGTCCATCCCAGGGTCTGACCCCCAGATGGCCCTCAACAATTAAATGCATCAGGATTTGAACCCAGCTCTGTCTGAGCCCAAAGTCCATTCTCAACCCTCCCTCAATGGTGTTTGGACATACTCACTCCTCAAGTCAGCACTGGACATGGCCTCCAGCTCTAGAGCCAACACAGTCCCCATTGTGGCTGTGGTGACTTGGATTGAAGCTTGCCAAGCTGCTTGGCTAATCTAGAGATGCTGATTGCTGAGGATCCCCTTCCAGAAAGTAGGGAGGGAGGTGCCTCTCAACAAGGCAGAATGTAGCAGCTTCTTCCATGAACCCAGAGTTTCGAGAGGAGAATCTGTAGGTTCTTATGACAAGAGCTTACCCTTCAGAGGAGAAACTAAGATGGTGGCTAGGTGAGACAGGGCAAAAAAACACCTCCATGAGAAACACTAGATAAAACCAGAAAGTGACCCAGAATACCGGTTACAGCGATGCACCAGCTGGATGAGGTCTCCTAGTTCCACAGGGGCCGTATACTTGGTGAAACCAGGAGTCTGCATTCTAAAATGAGTGAATAAGCTGGCTGGAAGACCCACAGCTGCGCAGCATTGTGGGGAAGACAGGGCTTGGCGTTTGGAGACCAACTGGCTCTTTTTCAAAAAACAAAAAAAGGGAAAAACCCAGGAGTGGCTACAGTTGCAGGAGTGGGAACCATGCAGTAAAACACAACAAGAGGAGGCTGGGCTAGCCTCTCGGGGTCTGACCTGGAGGATAGTCCGCTGCAGATACCCTCGGGGCCAGAGGAATGGAGGGGAGAGCCAGAAGCTGAAAGAAACCCCGTGGCTCACAGCTGGCTCCCCGGAGGGCTGGATAAACTCCTGCCCGGGGCCCTGCCCACAGCCCAGAGCCCTGCCAGTTGTCCTGGAGCTGGGAAGGAGGAACTGTGCGAGGAGGGAGGGGTTGAGATGCTCCATTTGGCCATCTTTGCATCAGGCTGAGAGTGCCGCTGCACGGCCCAGGGCTTCCCTTGAGGGACGGCGCGCACTTGTGATGTAGCATGGCATTCCCTCAGCAGAGCTCCTGAAGGATCATGGCTGGGAGGGGGGACCCACTCAGAGAACCCAGGGACACTATGCCAAGTCTGGTGGTTTGTGGGACAGTGGGAGAGAGGGTCTGGGGCTGAAATGAAATGAAGGCTTAGATTCTTGCGGAAGCCTTGAATCTCCGGGAACCTGGGGGATTCAAATATTAAAGCTGCCCTTCCTCCCTGGCCATCCGTACACATGCCGCACATTCAGGGTGGATGACTCCAGCAACATACCCAAACTGAGTTCTCCAACTGAACCCCACAAGAATCATTACCCCACATACCAAGGAAACAAGGTTGAGAACTGACTTGAGGAGTATAGGTGACTCACTGACGCCGTCTACTGATTAGTTAAAGTGTACGTCACCTAACTGTGTTTCTGAAAAATTAGCTTGGTTTTTTTTTTACAAGTTGAAAGAACCCTATCAAGCAAAGCAAATGCCAAGAGGCCAAAAACAACAGAAAATCTTAAGGCATAGGATAAAACCAGATGATATGGAGAATCCAACTCCAAACACACCAATCAAGATATCAGAAGAGACTCAGTACTTGGCAGAATTAATCAAAGAACTACAACCGAGGAAAGAAAACGTGGCAAAGGATTTAAAGGACATCAGTAAGACCATGGCCCAGGATATAAGCAACATAAAGATGACCCTCGAAGAGCATAAAGAAAATATTGCAAGAGTAAATAATAAATAGAAGATCTTATGGAAATAAAACTGTTGGCCAAATTAAAAAGACTCTGGATATTCACAATACAAGATTAGAGGAAGTTGAACAATGACTCAGGGTCCGATAAGTCCAAAGAACAGAAAATGAAAGAACAAAAGAAAGAATGGAGAAAAAAATAAAAAATATCAAAATGGATCTCAGTGATACAATAGATAAAATAAAACATCCAAACTTAAGACTCATTGGTGTCCCAGAAGGGGAAGAGAAGGATAAAGGTCTAGAAAGAGTATTCAAAGAAATTGTTGAGGAAAACTTCCCCAACCTTCTACACAATACACAAAGCATAAATTCCCAGCGAACTCAAAATAGAATAAATCCAAATAAACCCACTCTGAGACATATTCTGATCAGACTCTCAAATACTGAAGAGAAGGAGCAAGTTCTGAAAGCAGCAAAACAAAAGCAATTCACCACATACAAAGGAAACAACATAAGACTAAGTAGTGACTACTCAGCAGCCACCATGGAGGTAAGAAGGCAGTGGCATGACATTTAAAATTCTGAGAGAGAAAAATTTCCAGCCAAGAATACTTTATCCAGCAAAACTCTCCTTCAAATTTGAGGGAGAGCTTAAATTTTTCACAAATGCTGAGAGACTTTGCCAATAAAAGACCTGCCTTACTTCAGATTCTAAAACCCTACCAACAGAGAAACAAAAAAAGGAGAAAGAGATATAGAGAATTTTAACAGACATATTTAGTACCTTACATCCCAAATCACCAGGACACTCATTTTTCTCTAGTGATCATGGATCTTTCTCCAGAAGGTACCATAAGCTGGGACATAAAAGAAGCCTCAAGAAATTTAAAAAAAAAAAAAAAATTGAATATACTCAAAGCACATCCTCCAACCACAACAGAATACAAATAGAAGTCAATTTTTGAACTGTAACTCCACTATTTACTTCCTACATGATACAAAATACACAAACTCTGATGACAAATCAGTGGTTTGCACTCAATGTAAAATACGTAACTTTAGACAACTATGTGGTGGGGGAATGGAGAATAGGAACATAGTTTATGTGTCCTATTGAAGTGAAGGTGGTATCAAAGAAAAACAGGATTGTTACAGATTTAAGAGGTTAATTTTAATCCTCACAGTAAACACAAAGAAATCATCAGAGAATATAACCATAGAGATAAAAACTAGAGTATGGATTAAGAGAAATGGGGGATGGGGCAATGGGGAGATAAGAAATGAGTGTAGGGTTGCTGTTTGAGGTGAAGGGAAATTTCTAGTAATGGATGGTGGGAAAGAGCATTACAACATTCTAAATGTGATTTATCCCACTAATGGAATGCTAGGGAGGGGGTGGAATGGGAAGATTTAGGCTGTATATGTGTTTCCACAATCAAAAACAGAAAAAACAGTCTAAATACATGACAATTGAATGCCAAGGATGATCCTGGATGGGATTGGAGGGTGGAGGACAGGAGGCTCAAAAAGACACAGTTGAGACATAAGGAAAAGGAAATATAGAATGTAAGCTTTGTATCATTGTTGAATCTCTTGTACTTCTTAGCTGTGCTTAATGGGATTGCATGAAAGAATGTTCTTATTCATGGGAAGTGTATATGTGAATTACAGTGTTATGCTCAAGGGTGTGTGCAGCTATCTCTCATATGTTCAGAAGACAGAGCAATAGATGATGGATGATAGGGAGGAAAAGAAATAGCGATGTGACAGCATGTTAAAGTTGGTGGATTGGGCTATCAGGGGAGGAGGTCAGGGTATGATGGAATTCTGTGTATGGGGTCAGTATTGTTTTTGCAACTGTTCCTATAACTTTGAATTTATTTCAAAATAAAAAAAAAAGAGCTGACCCTTCAAAATGCCACTAGAAACCAGCTCTGATACCCAGCAAGATTCACCCCAAAAGAGGTGGGCAAAGGAGGGAAAGGAAGGGGAGGCCTGCTTCTGGGAGCAAGGACTTGTTGCCACACCCTTAGGGGCACAGTGCTGAGCATGGGGGCCAGAGATCTGCTCATCTTTGCTGGCTTTAAACAACCCTTTCCTCTTTCTGGGCTGCAGTTTTCTCATCTGTACAATGGGAGTTATACCATGCACAGATCCAAGGTTCAGGCACTGCATAGACATGGATGCCCAATGGGCATTTTGTGGTGGGGTGGGGTGGTGTTTAAGATCTTGGCTCTGATGTCAGGTCGACCTGGAGTGGGAGGCAAGTCCCAGCCCTGCCCCTTAATGGCTGCATTCTGGGCAAGCTGCTTCCTCACAGTGTACTCATCTGTAACCCAACTTGTTTCATAACATTCTGTGTGTGCACAGAACATGGCACATAATGCATCTCAGGAAATGGAAGCTCTGTTTAAGTAAAATGATTTGCCCCCCAAAAATGCAGAATTTATTAACAGCCCCAGCTTACAACTCTATCCTGCTTCTGATTGTGGGCCCAGGGTTATACAGGGGGCTCAAAGCCCCCTGACCAACCTTGCAAGGTTCTGTCCCTGCCCTCTCAGACACCAAGCAGGAAGCCAACAGATCCCTCTAACCAGCAACTGGCCTTGGCCCTGAGCCAGGAGGAAACTCAGTCCACTCCCCAAGCCTGGCCACTCCCAGGAGAGGAGATGCAGACCCAGCCCCTGGCCATGGGGACATGTCCCTCAGAGCCTGCTCAGAACTTAAACCAGACTAATTCAGATAAGACACTAAATAACATCTGAACCAATGTTTCTGTCTACAGATGGGAAACCGAGTCCTAGAGAAGAGAAAGGACTTGCCCAAGGGAGCTGGAAGCAGAGCTGACTTGATCAGGTGCCTGGCTGACCCCTCCCTTCTCCTTGCAGGCCCCTCCCCAAGTGAACCTATCATGTCTTTAGAAACAAAGACACCCCAGGGTGAAACATCTGGAGAGCACCCATTACATCTAAGTTTGGGTGGAATAAGAACAGGAACACAGCAAGTTCTTAACCTGAAAGCTTCTGGGAGTCTATTCCTCTCCCCTGCCCCAAAATAGTCGACATAATGTTGGTTGCTGGGGTTTGTTAGAGTCTAGACAGAACTTCCTTCAGGTCCCTGCAGGGGTTGTCTACAAGGATTTGGGCTGAGAACTTCTGAGCCTATCCAAGAGATCTAATGTGTCATGAATGTCTCCTTATTCAGAGAGCTGATTCCTCAAACAAAATGGGATTCCCCAGCCACAGAGTTTCAAGCCTCGCCGGTACTCTGGAAGTGCCAAGGAATGAGAGTGGCTGCATGCTGCCCTGGGGGACAGGGGCCCCTTGCTCAGGGTTGCCCCTGGATGCCAACACCCCAATATATGCACCCACATGCACACTTATGTGCATGCATGTACAAACATGCACACACTCCCCACACATATCGTGTACACAAACGTGTGTGCAAGAGAGCAGGCCATTCCCCAGGTTCACGGAGGCCTTTTGTCTGAGGACTTACAAGGAACAGAGATGATGCAGGTGCAACAACTATAGAAACTCAGGGGTATGGGATGACAATGGAGGGCAACAATACATACACAGAAGCACACACACACTCACAGATACTGGTACAGCCTCAGTCATTCAGACTCATACTCACAAAAGCACAGATCTTCAAATAGGCACACACATATCAACACAGAACATATAGAAATACACTTAAGTAGCACCAGACACTTATACAGATAGTCCCAACTATGCACACTCAGATCCATGTGTCCCCCCCATGCACACATAGGTATGTGCAAGTGAATACACACACACTCACACTCCAGGCATCTAAACATTTCCCCAGGCCCCCACCACTACATATTCTCCCCCAGGGAGGGTGGAGGGGCAGAGGGGCAGGTCAATCTGGTAAGATTTTCATCTGTCAGGCCTGGGGGTTTGGGGGACCCTGCCTGTCAGGGCAGCACCAGTACATGCCTGAAGGAGAACACAGGCCAATCACACTCAGAAGCGGCTTCCACGGCGGCTTCAAGGAATCAGAATTTGGGGGCTGGGAGAGGAAGGATTTATTCTACCGAAGTAAACCTCTCACTTCCCAAAGTCTGATTCCCTCTTCTGCAGCCTCATCCAGCCCCCTGCATCTGTACACCCTCTCCACTACCTGGCAGCCCTGAAGAGATTCACCATTTTGAAGATCCCTCCCCCACTGAGACCCACCCCCCCTATGGAGGGATCCTTGCCAGAGACATCCGGGTTTACCCCACACCTGGAGGCCCTGAGGCTGTATCCGCCCCTGCACAGAGCATAAAAACATACCCACAGCCCGCACTCCAAACTCACCTGCCTACAGACCTGCGTGAACTTTGCCGGTGGCCACCCTTCCAGTCAAGCCCCTTTCCCCACAGGGCTGTGGCTGTCCACTTCCCCTGGGAACTCGACCTCTATGCCCCCCCCAGCACCCACCTCCTTCTTGATGGTGTGTTGGCTACCTCTGCTGGGTCTCCAGCTCTGGGAAGCCAGAGGGCGGCCCGGCAGCCTAAGGGGGCAGCCAATCCCCTTCCCTCCTGCCACCCCAGGCCGTGCGCCCCTTTCCTGCCGGGGCCCGACCCCTGTCTCCAAGTCACGGGCAGCTGCAGCAGGGCTGGCCGGGGGCACCGGACTGCAGGACCACGGGTGGCCACCCACCCCCACCCCTCCAGAAGGATTCTCCCCAAACAGTCTCCCAGACCAGTGCCCTCCCTCAGGCACAGGCTGTGCCCCAGCCCCACCCCGACCCTGGCATCCCCCACTGTGTGCGTCTCCCTGGGAAGGGAAGCAGCATCTGTCGAACCTGCCTTGGGCCAGGCCCCAGGAAGCCAAGGCCAAGGCGGGTCCCACCCACCCTTCCCAGCCTCAGTTCTCTCATCTTTGAAATGGGGTATTTTCTCTCATATGGGTACAAATTATAACCAACCATAGATGAAATTGATTGATTAAAATGCATGAAACATTGGGACAGTAACAATGACCCTAACTCTTACTTGACCAAACTGGACACTGTAACCTGGCCAAACTGACAAATGAAAATTAAACATAACTGTCCAATTGCTGAGAAACAGTGATAAAAAGAATCTTAAAAGCATTCAAAGACAAAAACATATTCCTCACAGGGGAACAGTGATAAAAATCACACTTTAAAAATAATGTAAGCCATCAACAATGGAAAGACATCTCTAAAGTATAGAAAGGACAACATAGCAAAACTCAGTTCAACCAAATCCATAACAAAAAATGAACTAAACACTATGAGGCCTACACTGTATACTAAGTGAAAAATCATTCACAAATGTAGGTGAAATAACATTTTCATATAAACCAAAGCAGTGAGATCTTTACTACATGAAATTCACATGAAGTTCTTTAGATATTAGAAGAATGATACTACATGAAAATATGAATTATTCCAAAGAACATAGAGCCTGATTAATATTCCTTTTACTTATTAATTTTTTGGCTGATTAAAGCAAAAATAAATTATTGGGTGCATAACAAATGTGGAAATAATATCTATATCAATAGCAATGGACAGAAAAAAGAAAGTATACTATCCTCATTTTTTTCCCTTTAAACAAAGGATAATATAGATTCAAGGTTCTACTCAGCAGAGTAACCAGGAAAACTAAACAAGACAAAGATACTATGAAGTATAAACATACCTCTAATAGAGAAGTTAAAATGGAATACTAAAACACCACTGAAGTACTATAGAAAAATAAACAGGAAAAAGTTGGGATAAACAAAACAAAATACTAGATGGTAGATTTAAAGACCAATTACATGAATACTTAAAATGCAAATGAACTAAATTTTTCTACTTAAAAGCAGAAGTTTTCAGATTGGATTAAAAAGGCATTTTGCAAACAAGACCCAACTATATGATAATTATTAAAAGATACACTTTAAATATGAAGGCACAGATACAGTAAAAGTAAAAGCATGGGAAAGATATTCCGTACAAACAGCAAGCATGGAAACTGGCATGTCTATGTCAGTAACAGGCCAAGCAGACTTCACAAATAGGAGCATGACTAGACATAATGGGTGACACTTCATTATTATAAGACCGTCAGTTCATAAGGGAGATATTACAATTTGACATGTGACAGAGCTCCAAAATATAGAAAGAAAAGGTTGCCAAAACTAAAGGGAAAAAACAGACCATTGCACAGTATAGTTGGAGAATTTAATGCTGTGTCATCAACAATTGATAGTCAAATAGATAAAAATAAAGTCAGGAAATATAAAGAAAATTTCAATAACCTTGCCAACCAACTGTTCTAGTTGATGTTTATAGAACACTAAAAAAACACAAAATACATTCTTTATAAGCATATATGAAAAATTCAGTGAGGTCGATTATACTAGGCCAATAAAAGGTCTAATTTTCAGAGGATTGAAATCAAATTACATTCTCTGAGCATAACACAATTGAATTAGAAAACAGCTGCAAAATACAGAGAATACTTAAGTATTTAAAAATCAAACCATCCACCACTGTTACCGCCTTGCTGCAACAGACAGGGCTCCTACTGGAGTGGATTATCTGGGTTCTGGGCCCCACCAAGAAAAGAATTCACAGATGGGACAAGGATCACTCTCAGGGGCTATGGTGTTATGGTTCAAACACAGTGACAGTTGGGATAGCGATGCGTCTCCGGCACAGGCAGGGATGCAGATAGTTTACTTACAGGAATTCCTAAGCGAAGGAACCTGAGAGAGAGTTAGGTCCAATGAGGGAGGTCTTGGCCTTTTATTGGTTAGAGGAGGCAGGCTTAGAAATTTTGGTGCTTCAGGATTGGCTTTTTATGCAAATAAGGGGCATCACTCTGGTCCAATGGGGCACCAGCAAAGAGTGACTTGTGATTGGTTCAAATGAAGGACATTTTGATTGGTGCACAGATATGTCAATTAGGGCTTGCATTCTGCCTATCTTGATTGGTCCAGAAAGGGGGTCATGGGACTAAGATTGCCAATCCTGAACCACCCTTGATGGGAAGGACATTTCTGACATGGTCCATATATCAAGGGTGGTTTATGGAGCATTTCATGTGGATGACCTCATCTACTTATCCCAATACCCCAAGAAGCAGATAAGAATACAAATTAGTGGATAAATGAAGGAGTTAAGGCACAGAGATGGCAAGTAACTTGCCTAACGTCATGGCCCTGATAAGTGCTTCAGCCCAAGTGTCTGCTCTGGGACCCTGCTCTGTATTACTCTGGAGTCAAAAACCAACAACCCACATGTGGTTCTGCAGAACTCTCCATGGTTCAAGCCTGGAGCCAGACTTCACCTGCCCTTCTCCTCTCTCCCACTTGCCTGTTTGTCTGGAGAACGGTCCTTGATAAAGCTCCTGGCATCAAGTTCCATTGCCAGGCTCTGCATCCAGACAAGTCACCTGAGACATAGGATCAAGTTAAGAGCCATTTCACCTCCTTATCTGCTGTCACATTCACTCTTGCTTGAATATGAGTCCTGCATCAGCTTGGGCATCTACTTTTCATATCCATCCACTCAGGGCTGACCCATTTTTTTTTTTTTTTAGGTTTTTAAATGCAATTTTATTTAGATATAATCACATAACTTATAGTTGTGGTTTCATCACCACAATCAAATCTTGAACATTTTCATTACTCCAAAAGGTAAAACAAAAATTAAAAAAAGAACACCCAAAACATCCCATTCCCCTCCTTCCCCCATTGTTCATTTACTATTTTAATACAGTTCAATTGAGATATACTCACACACCCTACAGTCATCCACAGTGTATCACCATTCACAGCACCATCCTACAGAATGTACCCATCACCAGAATCAATTTTTGAACTTTTTTTTTACTCCAAAATAAAAGCAAAAAATGAACACCTAAATCCATCCCACCCTTTTCTTCATCCAACTTTTGTCCCTATTTTTCAACTCATCTATCCATACAATGAATAAAGCGAGTGCAAGCCACAAGACTTGCACGTCATTTAGTCACGCTGTGCAAGCTACATAGGTATACAATCATTTTCAAGAATCAAGGTCACTAATCAAGGTCACTGGGTTGCAGTTTGACAGCTTCAGGTATTTCTCTGTAGCCATTTCAACACACCAAAACCTAAAAAGTGATCTCTCTATATAGCTCAAAAGAATACTCTCCAGAGTCACCACTTGACTTCATTTGAAATCTCTCAGCCACTGGAACCTTATTTTGTTTCTTCTCTCTTCCCCCTTTTGGTCAAGAAGATCCTCTGAATCCCACAGTGCCCAGGAGTCATTTCCTGTGTTGCCAGGGGGATTTACACCCCTGGGTGTCATGTCCCACAGTGGGGGGGAGGGTAGTGAATTCAACTGCATAGTGGGCTTAGTGAGAGAGAGGGCCACATCTGAGCAACAGAGAGGCTCTCTGGTTGGGGGGGGGGGACTCCTAGGCACAATGAACTTAGCCTCTCCCTTACAGCAAATAGCCTCACACGGGAAATCCCCCACAGTTCGAGGATTCTGGTCCACCAAACTGGCAGTCATCAATGTTTACAAGAAAATCAGCAGTACCCCAGGTGGGAAAGTCCAACATTTTCACATTTCTCCCCAGTTCCTTGGGGGGGCTGGCTCTGCAAATACTCATATACTCTCTGCCCATATCACTCTAGGATATATCAGGATTTTCCTACAGCCTGTACAAACTCACCAAATCCTACTTCCCATTCACTGCTTTTTGCATCTATGGTGTTCAAACAAGCTCATAGTACAAGTTAAATTATCTAGTGTGTGGCAGAAAATATAGATCCTGCACCAGAAAAACATCTCCTCCTTGGTCCCGCATAAAAGTTGTAGTTTTAAAACTTGGTATCATCCTTTGCCCTTGGGTCTGATTTGCCCTACTCCTAACCAGATCCTCTTCATTCTATCTCTATAGTCTGAATTCTTTTTCAGTTCTTTCAACAATTGCCATGTGGGGAATACCGACATTCACAGCTTCCAGGTTCTAGCTTCAAATCTCTTGTGTCACACAGATACCCCAAGTTCCAGAGATTGACCAGGTTACACAGAAGGGGCTCAGCATCTCAGAATTTAGAGATAACCATTACAAGTCAGGAATAGATGTGACTGCTCTAAGAGCTTACAATCTAGGGTCCGTTACAATAAGCATCCCCCTGATAGGCTGTGTTCTATGATTCAGTTCTCAGAGTCTACCCATTATAGTTAGCCCATATTAGTGAAACATTATGTTTGTCCTCTGGCCTGGAGTGCTTCACTCAAAAATTGCTGTACTCAACATCCATTCATCTAGGTGCAAGTCTCACAGCTTCATTCCTTCTTGTAGCCATTCAGTATTCCATTGTATGCATCCATCACACTTCCCCACTCTGTTGATCACTCAGTGTACTCTTAGATCACCTCCATCCATTGCAAATAGTGAATACTGCCACCATATATACTGGTGCATAAATGTCCATTCATGTCCCTGCTCTCTGATCTTCAAAGTATATATATATCCCATACTGAGGTCGCCAGACCTTGAAACCCCCACATACCTAGCTTCTTGTGGGACTACCATACTGTCCTCTAGATGTATACCATTCTACTACCCCACCAACACTGAACACACATATCTCTTTCCAAGTTCTCTCCAACACTTGTGTTCTTCTGTTTACATTTCTTCCCTGTAATTTTATAGCAATTGTATTAGGGTTCTCTAGGGAAACAATCAGTGAGAGGTGTGTCTGACTATGAAATGTGTAAAAGTGACTCTCACAACTGTGGGTATACATGAGTCCAAATTCTGTAGAGCAGTCAGCAAACTGTCAACTCCAAGGAAGATGTCCAATTAACTCAGGAAACAAACCAGCAACTTCGATGAACTCCTCAGGAAACACTTCACTGGGCAGCCAAAGAAGTGGTGAAGGTCCTCTGTCTCGCTTTTAAGTCTTCAACTGATTAACTGGATTAAATCCAGCCAATTGCATTCTCTCATTGTGGAAGACACACCCTTTGGTGACTCATCAGTCACAGCTGCAGTCCATTGATGATTTAATAAGCCAGGCTTTTGGTTTATTAACTAGCCACAAACTTCCTCACGGCAATTGTTAGAGCAGTGTTTGCTTGACAAGACAGCTGAGTACTATCATCTGGCCAAGTTGACACATGAACCTAACCATCACAGTCCACCCCTTGTCAACTTGGCAGTTATACACATCACCTAAAACCATACTTTATCTCTTAGATAACAGTAACAGACACATATTTTGCCTAACAATACTCGGCTGTGCAGCATACAACTGGAAATGCACTAATCTCTCCATAATAGGGTAAAGTCCTTGGGTGACATTAGCTCTTAAAATTGATTTCCTTTAGCTTAAATACAGCAAAATGAACAGTAAGGGTTATGCAATATGACAAGGGGATAACAAAGAAGAAAGCAAAGGTATCTGCTTTACAGACAAATACAAATACAATCATAGCAAAACAAGGAGAAAATATTCATGCCTTCATAGTCCTCATTTGTGTAACTGGTCACGTGGCCATAGATTATCACCACTACCTTCTTCCACTACCCATTCCATGTTCCCTTTACCTTCAAGCAAGCACTTCAGCTGGCCATGATTCTTTGCCTGGTGGGGTGACCCAAACCTTCATTTCTGAAGTTTCTTGGCTATTGGTAGTCCTGCCTGGATTGGGTTGTTGCAGTTTTCCATTCCCTTTAATCACAGGGCATGGTAGTATTGAGATTCCCTAGGGAGTCTCCTGTATTGCAGGGAAACACTTCTTTACTTCCATTGTGTAGATGCAGTGCTATTTCCCCTTGATAGGATCAATCACCCCAGCCAGTACAGTAACCCCCTCCTTGCCTGTTGATTCCAAGTCTTAAGACAACCAAAGTGGCCAGGTGGCAGTCTTAACTTCCAGTTCAATGGGATTATTGTTGTGTTTCCTGGTGGAAGCACTCCTCCTTTTGGAACCAAGGCCTGCAAACCAGCAGAGCTTAAGCTTGCAGGAACAGGAAACAAAAATGTACCTAGTGGATCATCAGGAGTGATAGCGGTGCCATTCCTGTTTCCACCTCTTGATTCCTGTACCCATGAATTTAGGCTATGGGAGAAACAGCACTATAGAGTAGATGCTGATTCAGAGCACACACAGCCTCCTGGAGAACACTGCCCCAACCCTGCAAGGTATTGCCACCTAGTTGGTGCTATAATTGAGTCTTCAGCAGGCCATCCACCATTCTATCAACCCAGCTGCCTCTGGATGATGGGGAACATGGTAAGACCACAGAATTCCATGAGCATGTGCTCATTCCTTCAGTTCATTTGCTGTGAAGTGGGTTCCTTGGTCTGAAGCAATGCTGTGTGGAATGACATTATGGTGGATAAGGCATTCTAGAAGTCCATGGATGGTACACTTTTGGCAGAAGCATGTCATGCAGGGAAAGCAAACCATATCTAGAGTATGTGTCTATTCCAGTAAGAACGAATTGCTGCCCCTTCCATGATGGAATTCATCCAATGTAATCAACCTGCCACCAGGTAGCAGGCTGATCACCTCAGGGAATGGCGCCATATCGGGGACTGAGTGTGGGTCTCTGCTGCTGGCAGTTTGGACACTCAGCAGTGGCTGTGGCCAGGTCAGTCTTTGTGAGTGGAAGTCCATGTTGCTGAACCCATGCATAACCTCCACTCCACTCCTGGTACGAAGCTGTATTGGTTAGGGTTCTCTAGGGAAACATTGAGAGGTGTCTCTGCCTATCAAGTTTGTAAAACTGACTCACACAACTGTGGGTATGCACGAGTCCAAATTCTGTAGAGCAGTCAGGAAACTGTCAACTCCAAGGAATATGTCCGATGAACTCCTCAGGAAATGAACCAGCAACTTTGATGAACTCCTCGGGAAACGCTTCACTGGGCAGCTGAAGAAGAAATGAAGGTCTTCTATCTGCCTCGCTTATAAGTCTTCAACTGATTAATTGGATTAAATTGAGCCAATTGCATTCTCATTTGTGGAAGACATGCCCTTTGGTGAGTCATCAGTCACAGCTGCAGTCAATTGCCTGATGATGTAATAAACCAGCCTGTTGGTTTATCAACCAGCCTCAAACGTCCTCACAGCAATTGTTAGGCCAGTGTTTGCCGACAGCTGGGTGCTATCACCTGGCCAAGTTGACACATGAACCTATCACAGGGGACATATTCAAATACAATACAATCATCCACAGTGGTCAATCAATTGTTTACAGTACCATGTGGTTGCACATTTATCACTACAGTTAGCACTTACACATGTTCACTAATCAAAAGAAAAGTATTGAAACAGTAAGAAGGAAAAGTGAAAAAATAAAATATGGCAGTAAGGTCAGTCACCAGCACCACTACCAAGAATCCTGTACCCCTCCCCCACACCCCTCCCTGAAAGCAGACATTCAGCTTTGGTATATTGCCCCTGTCATATTTAATGGGAACATACTATAATGTCACTGTTATCCCCAGACTTCACTTGCATTGGTTATATTCTTTCCCCCAATATCATCCCCTTTTCAACATCCCCCAAGGTCATCTGTTCTGCCACCACATGGAAAAACATTTTTATATTTGTGCATTTAGTCACCATCACTGACCACTAGAGGTTTCAACCAAGTTACACAGTCCTACTCTCCTAGTCTATCATCCATCATCCTTTCTTCTTGTATCACATGCCCCCAGCCCTCCTACCTCAACCCGACTCACACACATCCTTGGTCAGTGCACCTATTGTGCTACCATCACACAGCACTGCCTGCCAGGAGGAGAGGCTCCCAGGGCTACATGCCCCTGTCCCAGGACTCACCCAGGGAGGGCAGGATCTGAGGCTGAGAGCATCTGTAAGTTCAGATGGGACCAGAAAGGGCAGCAAAATCTCCTTCAGCAACAGAGTCTATCTCACTCCCAAATGGGTGAGCCAAGCAAGCATGGGACCTGGTGCCTCCATAAATACTGTGGAATGCCTGATGGTGACAGCATAACAGTACTCCTGCCTGACAGGCAATACCCTCACTGTATCATGCTCCAGGAAACTGAAGCCAGAGAGATTTAGCAGATGCAAGATGGCAGGACCATAAATGGGAACCAGAGTTGCCCAGTTCCCAAGTCTGGCCCTTTCCACCATTCCACACACTCAGCATGGCTCAGAACCACATGTGGAATAATGGTTTTGGCTCCAGAGTAATGAAGAGCAAATCCTGGAGCCAGACCCCTGAGCTGCACAACACTTGGTAGGGCCAAGACCTTAAGGCAAAGTACTTCCAATCTCTGTGCCTTAATTTCCTTATTCATCTACTTATTTCCCTTATCTACATTTCTTGGGATACTGGGATAAGCAAATGAGGTCATCCATTTAAAATCCTCCACAAATGCTTTTAAAAAATCTTTGTCTCTTTAAAATAACGTACTCTAACTCTTGTTTTCTTGAAGGGAATGAAGGCTCCCAAAAGGACTTATCAATCATCTCCTGAGTAATATCTCTTAAGTACATGTTTGGCAAACTCAGGAGTACAGAAAAAATGAGATTTGGGTCATAGAAAGAGTTAGATCTAGCCAAGTTGGGTGAGCTGAGGTTCAAGAAGGAACTTGCCAGGACCAGATGGACTGTGTGGGGCAGAACTGAGTCTCCTTCAGTCTCGTTGCTTCTATCCTGACAAACATCTTTTCCTACCTGCCAAGCACCAAATGCTACCCCAGGCTCCCCAAGCACATCAAGAGGTTGCTGCAGGGGGACACCCAGCCTGACTGCTTGGGAGACACAACTTAAGCAAGACAGCCAGGGTCCCTCTGCCACCCTTCTTAAATTGGACCAGAATCAAATCAAGCATGAGTGTTACATTCTTAGGATGTTAAATTTAAGCCCCATTAAAACCACAAAAATGAAAACTCTTCACCAAAAGAAATGAGAAGGCATTCAAAACCTTAAAATGCAAAATATTAAATGTGAAAGTATTCATTAGCACAAGAATTCAGGGGCATAAATGTGTAACACTTACAGAAACCAAATAGCAAGACAGCAGAAGAATGTCCTGCATGATCACGAGTTACTTTAAAAGCAAATGGAAGTATGGATAAAAAAGCATGACCAAACTAATTCAAAGATACAAATAGGTTGAAAGTGATAGGACAGAAAATAATACACCATGCAAATAACAACCTGGGGTATCTATACAATTGTAGATAAGGTAGATTTTAAGTCAAAAACTGTGATGAAAAACAAAGGTCACTATATACAGATAAAGGGATAAATTCAACACAGACAAAACAAATATACATGCAGCTAACAGGTTTCCCAAATATATGAAGCAATTATTGACACAATGGAAGGAATAGATGGTTCTACATTAGTACTAGAAGACTTCAATGTATCACTTTCAATAATGAATAGAACACCTACACAAAAGATCAACAGACACAAAGACTAACAATATCACGAAACAGCTAGACCTAACAGACACATACAGATCACCCAGCAGAAAACAGATCCTCCTTTAGTGCACATGGATCATTCCCTGGCATAGACCTTATTTCAGGTCACAAAACAAGTTTCAAAATCTCAGAAATATTGAAATCATAAAATGTATCTTCTCTGACCTTACTGGAATGACGCTAGAAAGCAGTATCGGGGGAGAACTGGAAAATTCCCAAATACATGGATATTAAACATCTTCTTAATGTTACAAAGAAAAAAACTCACTAGTGAAAGTAGGAAATATCCTGAGGTGAATAAAAATGAAAACACAACACACCAAAACTTATGGCATGCAGCAAAGGCAGTGTTGAGAGGGAAATTTATAGCCATCAATGCATACATTAAAAAAAAGGAAGATCTGAAATCAGACACCTAACTTCAAAAGTGAAGGACTTAGAAAAAGGAAACCAAACCCAAAGTGAGCAGAAGGAAGGAAATAATAGAATCAACAAAACCCCGAGTTGGTTCTTTGAAAAGATCAGTAAAATGAGCATTTACCTATAATCATACAAAGAGAAAACCAAAATCAGAAAGGAAACAAGGATCATTATACTATCTATCCTACTGAAATAAAAAGTATTATAAGAGGATATTATGGACAACCATATGCCAACAAATTAGGTAGCCTTGATGAAATGAACAAATTCTCAGAAATACACAATATGTATCCTGGTTCAAGAAGAAACATGGCTCAACAACTAAACAATTAGACATTAAATAAAAAACAGCCCAACAAAGCCAAGCCCAGGACCAGATGGCTTCACTGGTGAATTTCACCACACATTCCAAGAAGAATTAACAGCAGTCCTGCTGAAAATCTTCCATGAAATCAAAGAGGAGGGAATACTTCCTATTCCTAGATCATTCTTTGAGGCCAACATGACCCTAATACTGAAGCTAGAAAGATACCATGAGGAAGAAAATTACAGAGCAATATAAACACAGATGCAAAAATCCTCAATGGAATATTAACAAACCAAATCCAACAGCATATGAAAAGATTTCTACACTGTGATCAAGTGGAATTTATCCCAGGTATTCAACGGTGCTTTAACACAAGAAAATTAATGTAATATACATTTATAGAACAAAGGCAAAAAACATCTGGGTATCTCAATCATCACAGAAAAGGAATTTGAAAAAAAATGCAGCACCACTTGCCATAAAAATACTTAGAAAACTAGGAATAGAAGACAATTTCATCACCATGGGCATATATTAAAGACCACATATGAAAAACCTACAACTAACATACTCAAAGGTGAAAGATTTAAAGCTTTTCTTCTAAAAATAGGACAATTATGTCCACTGTCACCACTGTTATTCAACGTGGTACTGGAAGTTCTAGCCAAAACAATTAGGCCAAAAAAGTAAATAAAAGACATCAAAATTGGAGAGGAAGAAATAAAGCTTTCCTATTTGCAGAGAATATGATCGTATGTATAGAAAGTCATAAAACATCTACAACAAAACTTTACCAGGGGTAATAAATTCAGAATTGTGGTGGGGTACAAATCAGTAACGTTTACTATAACAGCAGTAATTATCAATCTGAAGTGGAAATCAAAAAAAAATTTACCTAGGAATAAATTTAACAAAGGATGTAAAGGAGTTACACACACACACAAAAGAAAACACTGCTAAAAGAAACCAAAGAAGATGTAAATAATAGAAGGACTTTCTCAGTTCATGGATTGGAGGAGTGAACATTGTCAAAATGTCAATCTACCCACATACTTACAGATTGAATGCAATCTCAAAATTTCAACAGCCTTCTTGACAGAAATGGATGAGCCAACCATCACATTTGTATGGAAGGGGTCCTGAATAGCCAAAAAAATCTTGCAAAACAAGGAAGTTGTAGCACTCACACTTCGCAATCTTTTACTGCAAAGCTCAATAATCAAAAACAGCATAGTACTGGCACAAGACCAGTAGAATCTAACAGAGTTCAGAAATAAACCCTCCCATCTATTGCCAATTCTATTTTCACTAGGGAGCCAAGTCTACTCAATAGGGAAGGAATAGTCTTTCTACAGGTAGTCCTGGAAAAACTGCATAGCCACATACAAAAGAATGAAAGTAGACCCCTACCTCACAATACATAAACTAGAAACAAAAATTAATTCAAAATGGATCATAGAAGAAAACACAGTGGCATCTTCAAGATCTTGTGTTGGCAATAGTTTCTCTGACTTTGCAGTCAAATGAGACTCCACTAAATTGAAATTTCTGTGCATCAAATGTTTACTTTCATCATGAAAGTAAAGAAACAACCTATACAACTAGAGCTAATATTTACAAACCACATATCCATAAGGGTTTCCTATGAAGTATATAAAAGAAATCCTACAACACAACAAAAAAGGAAGAAATACAAATGGCCAAGAGGCAAACTCAAGAAATATAAATGGGTCAACATCATTAACCATTAGGGAAATGCAAATCAAAAATGGAGTGAGATGTCGTTTTCTACTCATGAGAATAACTACCACTGAAAACAAAAAAAAAAAAAGGTTGAAAAATAGAAGGAGAAATACAAACACTTTTTCATTGCTGGTGGGAAGGTAATATGGTGAAGCCACTGAGATCATTTTGTGGGTCCTCAGAAATTTATGTACACAATAATTATATGACCCAGAAATCCCACTTCTACCTATATACCTGAAAGAATTGAAAGCAAGGACTTTGTGCTGATTTGGATAGATTATGTCCTCCAAAAAGCCATGTTCTTTAATGCAATCTTGTGAGGGCAGAGTTAATCAGAGTTAATCATTTTGATTAGGATGTGACCCCTTGATTGAATGCTTCCATGGAAATTTCAACCCACCCATTCAGGGTTGATCTTGATTAGTTTGCTTGAGTCCTTTAAAGGGAGATCACACAAAGGGCAGAGAGAAAAAAAAATGCCCCAGGATATGCTAAGCCAAGAGACCCAGATGCTTGCTGACACTTAGAGATGCTAGCCCAGAGTTTGTTCTGAAGAAGCTAGGAGAAGACAAAATGCCCCAAGAGCAGCTGAGACAGACTTTTGGAGAGATGCTTGCTGATGCTGAGGGATTTCGAGAATAGGACATTTGGAGATGCCAAGCTAAAAGTTGAAGTCCAGAGTTTGCCGCAGAGAAGTTAAGAGAGGACCCCCAGATGCTTACAGAGAAATAAATGCCCTGGGAGAAAGAAACAATGATGCATAGGAGCTGAGACATAGGAGCTAAGACAAAAAGCCCAGAGAGATTTTGGAGGAAGCCATTTTGAAACAATGCAGGAGGCAAAGGACCAGAAGATGCCAGCCTCATGCCTTCCCAGCTGACAGAGCTGTTCCAGATGCCATCAGCTGTTCTTCAGTAAAGGTATCTATCATCTTGATGCTTTAGTTTGGACACTTAGAACTGTAAACTTGTAACTTAATAAATCCCCTTTACACAAGCCAATCCATTTCTGATACTTTGCATAAAGCCTGCATTAGCAAACCAGTACAAACCTATATGCACATTGATGTTCCTGGCAGCATTATTCACAATCGCCAAAAGATGAAAGCAACCCAAGTATCTATAAACCAATGAGTAAATAAACCAAATATGGTATAAACATACAGTGGAATATTATTCAGCCATAAAGAGAAATGGAGTTCTGATAACATGTGCCAACATAGATGAATGTTAGAGTCCTCCTGTTGAGTGAAATAAGCCAAACACAAAAGGATCAATATTGTGTGATCTCACTGATCTGAAATAATTAGAATGAGCAATTCATAGAGTCAAGATCTAAAATGTAGGTTACCAGAGTATGGGGTGATGATAGAGAATAGTGTGTTAAGGCTTAATATATATATGGAGTCCCTATTTGGAACAATGGAAATGTTCTGGTAATGGATGGTGGTTATGGTAATGCTGCATAGTAAATGTAATTAACAGCACTGAAATATATATTGAATCCGGTTTGAAAGAGGAAATTTCATGTTGAATGTATTTTAATAGAATTAAAATTAAAAAAAAAAAAAAAAAACCATGGAACTACAAGACAAAGTGAACCCTAAATTAAACCATGGAACAGTTAGAAGTGCAATTATGAAATTCTACTTTTGACAATTGAAACAAATCTACCATAGTAATGCCAAGGATTAATAGTGTTATACAGGGGTATCCTGTATTTTATGGGTGATTTTTCTGTAAACCAACAAATTCTCTAATTACAAAAAAAAAAAAAAAGTCTACATGATGGACATTCACACCATTCTGTTGGCTCTTGGTCTTTAGTATTATTTAGCTGGGTGTTTTCATTGGATTGTGAAGGCTTTAACCCAGCAGATGAACAACTGTTTCAACAAAAAATATCAAATGTTGACTTGTGCATGCCATCAAGTTTCATTAATATGTGCCCTGTAGCCTAAAGAAGGTTTGCCCATCACCAACAGAAAACTGATGAAAAGGTCCCATAGTAATTGGCTAAATTGCATGATCTGCCTATGGATTAGTGTGAAGCTCCATCCTCAGCCATGGATTTTTGAATGCAATTTTGTTGAGATATACTCATATACCGTGTATTCACTGTCTCACTTTAAGAACATTCTAATTACTCCAAAATAAAAAAAAAAAAAAAAAGAAAAGAAAACACCCAATATATCCCGTACTCCTTACACTCCCACTTTCATAAATTTTTGTCATTCTTTATTCATCTGCCCTTACACTGTGGATAAAAGAGTGTCAGTTACAAGGTTTACACAGTCACACAATAGAAGCTGTATAGTTGTATAATTGCCTTCAATAATCAAATCAACTGGATTACAGTTCAAAAGATTAAGGTGGTCTCCTGGCCATTCTAATACACCAGAAACTAAAAAGGATATCTATATAGTGCATGAAAATAACCTCATGGGTTTTGTAGAGTTCTTTTAATTACACATTGTTATGTTTTCTGAAGGTGAATCTGAACCATGTGGAGGTATGGAGAAAACTGGGGAGAGTGGGACAAGCTGAAGTTTTCCAGCGATGTGCCTTTATGTATTACTCTTGACTGTTACATTTAGAAAGAGGTTTTAGAATCACGTTTTAGTTTTAGTAAAAGAAATGTCAATAGAGGAAAATAGTAAAAGCGAAGGCTATTTGTTGGTATTCTGAATTTGAATGGTTTAAATGATTTCCATGCATACACCATGTTTTTCCAGTAGCTTCATTTAAAAAAAAAAAACGCGTATTGATCATATGGTTCAGCGGGCTCTTCCAATGGATTAGAAAAATTGAGTGTCCACATTTGGCAACAATTTCATTTTTTAACACAATGCAATATGTATTTCTAACGTCAGAGAAAAGGAAAAGTGCAGTTATCTTCCAGAGAGTTCATTCAACTCAAGTTGGCCTTTTCCATATTATTTTTGGTCTTTTACCTTCTTACTGTAACAAATTAATGAGCCCAGAGTGATGTCATCAAGAGTTTAGAAAAAATAAAGGTTCAGTCTCTCCAGAAAACTTTTAAACAAAAACTGGTAGAACCATCTTTCTCAGAGCTCCAGAAAATAGAAAAAGGATTTTAATAACTAGATAATGGCTGAATCAAGAGAAAGACACATTTAAAACTATAGAAAAGCCTTGTGGCTCCATTGTTGGATCTTGCAAATATCCTCTCTCCAATTTGATGTGGAGCCAACCCATGATCTCAAGAGCAGGTCCCTGGTCCCAGTTCTGAAGGGAGCAGAGTAACTTACATGGTTACTGGGCTGCATGTGTATCTGCAACAGGCCTGACAGAAGCCTAAGGGAGCAGGACAGGATGCTGGTCTGTCTGGTGGGTCTCAGAATAAGATAGCATGAGTGGCATTCAGGGTGGCTGAAACACCATGAGAAAACCAACCAATTGCTGGGATAAAGATACAGGACCAGGAAGAAATACTGAGAATTTTATGGGGAAACGGCTGTGTTAGGGCTAATTATGTACCACACAAAAATCATTTTCTTAGTCTTAATTCATTCTTGATAGCATGAACCCATAGCCATCAGGATGTTTTGAAGATGTCACTTGTAGTTAAGATGTGCTCCAACTAAATGTGCCTGCAACATATATTACCAGACGTTTTACAAAATAAAGTCATATCAGAAGCCCAAAGCCACCAGCACCCAGGAGAGAAAGGAGAGGACATTACCATGTTCATTGCCATGTGATGGGAAAGTGAAGGAACCCAAGGATTTTTGCCAGCCAGCCCCAGAATGCCAGTCCTTGGGGAGAAAGCAATGCCTTGCTGATACCTTAAATATGCACTTCTACTGGCCTCAACAGTGTCAGCCAATACATTTCTGTTAGGCCAGCTCATTATGTGGTATTTCTCAAAGCAACTGGGAATCTGCAACTTCCAGGAACATTTGAAGTTTTTCTACAAATACGGTAGTTCACATAGCCATGTTTATATGCCTAGTAATATACATATGTTCTGAAAAGACCAAGGAGAACCTCATGCTTTACCTCAGGCTGTTCTATAAGCTCATTCTTAGGTTGGCTAAGCTCTGAAAGAGTACTTTCAAAGATCCAATCTGCAAAGAATGGGAAGTGTTTAGTTTTTCTTTTTTTTTTTTCAGCTACTGGCACTCAACACACATTTCAGTGACTAAATTCCAGAGTTTGTATATTAAAATGTCCAGTTTGCAACAAAAAAAACATGAGTCATAATACAAAAAAATACAAAAAAAAAAGACAATTTAAAAACATAGAAAACATAATTCCGTAGAGGAGTGCAACAGCAGACTGAAACTGCCAAAAGAAAATCAAACTGATCAAATATGAGGAATATGAATAAAAATTAAGAAAAGTGGAACAGAAGAGATTATGGGAGACCTGAAAGGAGAAGAGAGAAAAAAAGAAAAAGAAGTATTTGGAGATATTACATAAACATACCCTCTGTTTTGGTTTATATATATATTAAGGTAATTTTGTGGGGGAAGATGTATTAGTGTTGATTAGGTTGGAAACTTCTCATTGACTGTTTCCATGGAGATGTGACCCACTCAAGTCTGAGTGGCACCTTTGATCAGGGTGTGACCTCTTGACAATGTTTCCATGAAAACATAGCCCCAACCATTCAGGGTCGGTCTGATTAGTGCACTGGAGTCCTATAAAAAGGGCTCACAGAGAGGCACCTCAGAGCAACTGACAGTGACATTTTGAAGAGGAGCTGGAGCTATGAGAGGACAAAATGCTCCAGGAGCAACATTTTGGAGAACCCCATTTTGACATGCAACCTGGGAGCAAGCAGACACCAGCCGTGTGCCTTCTGGGTTAACAGAGGTTTTCTGGACACCAACGGCCATCCTTCAGTGAAGGTATCTCTTGTTGATGCCTTACCTTCAACACTTTATGGCCTTAAGACTAACTTTGTAACCAAATAAACCCCCTTTATAAAAGCCACTCCCTTTCTGATGTTTTGCAAAATGGCAGCATGAGCAAACTGGAACACCATCTAAAAAAGCTCAACTCCAAACAAGGTAAACTTAATGAGACCCACATTTGACACATTACAATTATACTGGTAAATACTAAAGACAGAGAATGCTGAAAGCAGCAAGGGAGTGGCAATGCACCACATACAAACCAGGCAATCTCAATAGTTTGTGTCATTTTCTTTTCAGAAACCATGAAAGAAGGGATGACACATTTAAAGTGCTGAAAATATTGCCAACCAAGAAATCTGTATTCCAGATCAAAACAGAAGCTAAGGGGGCTCTTCACCATAGACCAGCCACACAATAAAGGTTGAGGGCCTTGTACCTTCAGCTTGAAGGTGCAAGACACTAGAGAGTAGACTGAACATATGAAGAAATAAAGTCTTCCAATAAAGGTAAAATACATAGATAAATATAAATGCTAGTACTGTTGTGGTTTTGGTTTGTAACTCCATTTCAACTTCTTACAGGATTTTAAATGTAAATGCATAAAGTAACAAATGTACTTTATGCACAGAATGCATAAAAATATTACCTGTGAGAAGAACATAAAACTTGAGGAGGGAGGGGTTTAGGAACATAGATTGTGCATGTTATTTTAAATTGGTATCATTTCAAACTAGTTTTGTTATATGTTTAGCATATTAATTTTAAGCCCATGTAACCACAAAAAATAACCAACACTGAAGGAAAGCAGAAAGTCTTAGAAGTCTTTCAGTAAAAAGAAAACTAGCAGAATAGCAAAAATCCTACAATATTCCTTTAATTGTAAATGAATTAAATGATCTGATCGAAAGGTCGAGTTTTGCAGAATGGATTTAGAAAGTATAAACTACATGCTATTTACACGAGACAGAAAACTATTCCATGCAAATAGTAACCAAAGGGAGCTAGGATGGCTCTACTAATATCTCACAAAATAGACTAAACATTTCAAGGGACAATGGACTATATATTGACAGAAAGTTCAACTAAGGAAGAAGATATAGGAAGTATAAACATTTATGCACACCATACAGATGTCATTTTTTTTTAATTTATCAAAAAATGAAAAAAAAACCCACATTTCAACAAAACAAGGCAAAGGATTAAGAAAAACAACCTAAAATAACTACTTTGTTTCCAATATGCTCCTATCATACCCCAAGAAATTAACAAACCCTATCTAAAAAGGAATAAGAAAATACAAATAATCTATACTACATTGCTTCTAACATGTTCCTACCATATACCAAGAAACTTAACCCGTAATCAAAGAAATGCATAAAAAAACCAAATAACCTAAAATGACATTAAAGCTAATTGTTTAATCCAATAGTTTTACTTTATCAAAAAATGGAAGAGACAAATGAATAAGAAAAACCTAAAGTAACTTTTGCTTCCAACATGTCTCTACTATACACAAGAAAGTTTGCAAACCATAATCATTCCTGAGCATTCCCAAAACATTGAGATTACCCTCAAGAGCTTATCTGTTCTTATTGTTCCCCCTTCACTGGTTGCTATCTCTATGTCCCCTACATTCTAGAATATAATACATTTATTTTATGTTTTCCACAGAGTTCACATAAGTGTAACATACAATATTTCTTTTTGTGTCTGGGTTATTTCACTCAGCATTATGTCTTAAAGGTTGACCCATACAACACAGGTCTTAAATACATGAAGCAAAGATTTCCAGATAGGAACACTCTGGGCATAAGGCCCACCCCTCCAAATGCCAGGGTGGAAAGCCTGTGCCTTGCAATGGCTGGGGAATAAACTCCACCCAACCCCAAGTCTGGAGTGGAAAGCACTGTCTCTGGGCATGAGAAACTCTCTACTTCCCAGACATCTGTTTCCATGATTCTTCCCTTGGAGGTTTTTCCTTCATTTCACCCCATATCTTTACTTTTCAGTCCAGTCTTGAAGTCCTTCTGCTTATAGAAGATTCTCAAAAACTTTGCAGACCTCCATGCAATTCAAGGGGGTCCAAGCCTTCAGACAAAAGGATATTCCACAGATCCTTCCTGGATAATTATCTCCAATTAAAATTACCATCTGCAATGCCTGATTTGATCCCATGAATCATATGGTCAGCCACTCTCTAGCAAAAGGATGCGCACCTCTTCCCTTGTGTAGATCCTTACTCTATGGGTGCTCTGCTCCTAGGAGTTAAGGGAGGGTTCTCAAAATACATCATTTGGATAGGCAAAGAACTAAGTTTGGTTCTCAAATTATCTTTCCTCTCATATTTTACTATAAAAAAAAATGAGAAAGCAGGCTTTGCCCTCCATATGTTGCCTGGAAATCTTCTATGTTAAATATTTCAACTTTATTGCTTAGAAGTTCAAATTTCAATTGAATACTAACAGAAAATTCAGTCAAGTTCCTACTACTTTATAACTAGAGTTGACTTTCCTCCAGTTTCCAATAACCCATTCATTTCATTCTAAGTCCTTCAATAGAATATACTGTAAGAAATTATTTCTACAGCTCTTCACATTTTTCTGAGCTCTAAGAAACACCTTTTATACCTGTACCTCTATCAACAGTCTCTTCAATGTATTCTCTGCTTTTTCTTTCCAGTGCCTTAAAATTCCTCCAGTCTATGTATTTTGCAAATTCAAAGCCACTTCCTCATTTTTGGGTATCTGTAATAGCAACATCCCAATTCCCAGTACCACAGTTTGCTACAGCTGCTACAACGAATACCACACACTGCTTAGCTTAAAAAATGGGAATTAAGTGTCTCACAGTTTTTGAGCCCACAAAAGTTCAATACCAAGGTATGAGTTGGCTATGCTTTCTCCAAAGTCTGTAGCATTCTCATGGTGGCTTGCTAATGTTTTGTGTTCCACTGCTTATATCTCTGCTCTGTCACATGGCAATCTACCTCTTAGTTCTTATCTATCTAGATTATTCACCAGTCATATGGACTAAGACACACCTGATTTAATGTGGTCTCACCTAATTGGATCCTTGTAGGTAGGATCTCTTCAAAAATGCATCCACCTCCACAGGGCTGGGTGTTATGACTTGAATATTTTTCTTTGTGGGGGACATACTTCAACACACCACAGTTCATGAAACAAGCCTAAACAAACTTTGAAATGTTGAAATCATACAAAGTATCTTCTTCAACCACAATGGACCAAAGCTATAAATAACATATGGAAGACTGGAAAATAAATGAAGTACCTAGAAATAACTCAGTACACAAACAATGGTAAAAAAAAAATCACAAAGGAAATTAGGAGATATCTTGGGATGAATGAAAACATAAGTACATTACCAAAACTTATGGGTTGCAGGAAAGACTTTGCTGGGAAGGACAGGTTGTGAATGATCACATTGAAAGACAAGAAAAAGCTCAAATCAATAATGCAATCTCACACCTACAGGAATTCGAAAAATAAAAACTAAACCTGAAGTGAGCAGGAAAAATGAAATACAAATGCTACACAAAAATGAAACAGGGGATGAAAAACAATAGTGTATCAATGAAACCAAAGTAGAGTCCTTGAAAAGACTGGTAAAATGCATAAAATGTTAGCGAGACTGACCAAAAAAAGTGCACAAATGACTAACATCACAAATAAAAAGGAAGACATTGAAGGATCATAAGAGAATACCATGAATAGTTACACAGAAATCCTCAACAAACTAGTAAGAGATTGTATCACTAATCAAAAACCACCCAACAAAGAAAAGTTAACTTTTAAATTAGAAATAAGGCCAATACTTCTCAAACTACCAAAAATTTGAGGTGGGTCAAGCATTTCTCAATTGAGACTAGCAACACCATAATACCAAAGCCAGATAATGATATAAAGACAAAAAATTTTAGAAGATAATGTCCCTTATGAAAATAGATGCAAAAATCATACTAGCCAACTGAATCCAGCAGTGCATGAAAAGCATTATACACCACGACAAAGTGGGATTTATCGAAAAAATGCAAGAAAATCAATGTGATATACCACATTGATGGTGACTAATACATTCATATCTCACATGGAACAATCATTTGACAAATCTGGCATCCTTTCTTGACAAAAAGTCAGAACTAGAAACAGTAACTTCCTCAACATGAGAAAGAGCATATATGAAAAACCCACAACTACCATATCAGTTGTGGAAAAGCTTTACACTTAAGAACTAGAAACACAAGAATGCTGACTATCCATCCAAACTGCTATTTAACATTCTGCTGGAAGTTTATAGCCAGAGCAATTAAGTATGAAAATGAAATTAAAACCATTTGAGTTATCTTAGTGCAGGAGGAAGAAGTAAAACTTGCTCTATTTTCAGATGACATATTCCTACAAACAAAATCTCCAACAACCTGCAGAAAGTCTATGAGAAATGAATTCAGAATACACTGGCAGGAGTAGAAGATCAACACCCCAAACCCAGTTGTGATTCTGTACACTAGCACTGAACAATCCAACAATTCCACTGAAAATTCATCCGAAAACTAAACACCTAGAAATAAATTTAACCAAGTATGTCTGAGACTTACATACAGTAAACTGCAAAATATTGCTGAAAGTTACTGAAGAACACCTTAATAAACAAAAAGACATACTAGGTCCATGAATTGCAAGACAAATATGAAGATGCTAATACTACCCAAAGTGATTAACAGATTCAATGCAATCCCAGTGAAATTCCAGCAGCCTTCTTCACAGAACTGGAAAAACCAGTCAATTTAAGGTAGCAAGGGGCCATGAATAGACACAACCATCTTAAGAAAGAAACACAAGATTGGAAGACTCACATTCCATGACTCCATGGTTTCAAAGTCATTATAAAGCTACAGTAATCTTAAAACTTTGGAACTAGTGTAAGAACAGACATACTGAGCAAGAAAATAGGATTTAAAATTCAGGAAAAACCCACACATTTAAACCAAATGGATTTTCGATTAGGATATCAAGCACAGTCAATTGACTGGTGCTAGGAAAACTGGACATTGATGTGCAAAAAAAAAAAATAAAATATCACCCTAACTTTGTATATAAAATTATCTCAAAACAAATCAATGACCTAAATATATGAGCTAAAAGTATGAAACTCTTAGAAGGAAAGTATCTTTAAGACCTTATATTAAGCTGTGAATTCTTAAATTTTACATCAAAAGTGCAAGAAACAGAAGAATAATTGATAAACTGGACTTCAATTAAAAACTTTGCAACATTAAATGACATTTTCAAGAAAGTGAAGACACAGAGTGAGGAAAATATTTGCAAACCTTGTATCTGATGAGGTCTTATTTTTCAGTTTACATAAAGAACTCTTAAAAATCAGCAGCAAAAAAGTCCAGTTAGAAATGGGAAAGCACTGGAAAACACATTTCTTCAAAGATACACAAATAACCAGTAAGCATATCAACATCATTAGTAATCAGGAAAATGGAAATCAAAACCACGATCAGGACTTCACACCAAGTAGGATGACTATTAAAATTGGAAAATAACAGGTGTTGGCAAGGATGTGGAAATAACCCTTGTACATTGTTGATGGGGATGGAAAATAGTGCAATTGCTACGGAAAGATGCTTAGTGTTTCCTCAGAACGTTGATGGAGAATTAATATATGACCCAGAATTTCCACTTCTAGGTATATGTCCAAAACATTTGAAATCAGGGACTAAAACACAAAACTGTACAGTATCCACAGCTGCATTATTCACAGTTGCCAAAAGCAGGCGGAAACTCAAGTACCCATCAACAAAGGAATAGAAAAAATATTGCACATGCATATATTATAAAACCTTATGAATGAAGCTCTAATTCATATTATACAACATGGATGAACCTGAAATATATCCTGTTGCTTGCAATAAAGCAAACACAAAAGGAAGATTATTTTCACTTACATATTCAAATTCATAGAATCAAAAAGTAGATTACACATTACAAGGGGCAGAGGTCAGGAGAATGGGGGTTAATTCCTAATGAGTACTGATTTTGTGTTTGAAATAAAATAACTTTGATAATGGTTAGTGATGTTTAACCACAATACTGTGAATTTAATTTGTACCAAGGAATTTTTATTTCAAGTTGTTAAATGAGAAATTTTTAAGTTCTATATAGACCAAAAAAAAAAAAAAATACTCAAAATGAAATGAAGTGCATGGCTACAATACTCTCAACAAGCTAAACATGAAAACCGACCTTAAAAATATACAAACAAACTGGTTGCTTCTGGAAAGCCAAGCTCAGGGGATGGGCCTGGTCCGTGGAAGCCCAAACAGAGCAGGTGGTCGCCAGCCGCCCCGCCGCCCTCACCCCAGCCCCGCAGCTCCCCCCCCAGGGCCTGGGTCTGCAGGGGGAGGGCCCCGAAGGGGCGGGGCCACCGGAGCAGATGGGGGGCAGGGGAGGGGCCCAGCCTGGCTCAGGACCAGCCGGTGTCACGACCCCCACCCGGGCCCTTGAGGGTCGCGCCAGATCCCGAGCCCTCTCGGCCTCCCCGTAGCCCCGGCCTCCCCGCCCCCAGTCGCCAGGGTACCCTCGGCTGCCCGCTGTTATCCGGCCCCCAGGCCGCCCGTCGCCCCGGTCCCCCTGGTTCCCCGGCCTGTCGCCCCAGCACCCTACACCCCGCGGCCGCCCCCAGGTGCCCGGTACCCAGGCCCGGCCGCTCTGGCACCAGTGACCGCCCCGTCGCCCCGAGCGCCCTCCCCGGGGTCCGCCCGCCCCCGCCCAGCAGGGCCCGGGAGGGAGGCGGCGCCGGCCGAGGACCCGGGACCTGCGGTACCTGACGGGGCTCCCCTGCCACCTGCCCTTGGCGGCCCGAACTCCCCGCCGACCCCAGAGGCGCCACATCCCTGAAGCTCTCACAGGAAGACGGCGGCAGCTCTTACTTGTCCAACAACTGGACACGGTAACCTGGCCAAGCTGACACATGGAACAAACATGATAGTCCAATTGCTGATAAATGATGAAAAAAAATTGAAAAAACAAAGACAAAACACACATTCGTTACAGGGGAACAGTGACAAATCAGAGGAGCATGTCTTTCAAAACACTGAGTCTTTGACAATGGAAAGACCTTTTGAGTGCAGAAAGACCACCACCACAAAACACAATTCAAATCAAACCACAATGGAACAAAAAATGAGAATACCGGACACCTATATTGTATATTAACTGAAACCTCAATTCACAAACGCAGGTGAAGTACAGATTTTCATATATACAAAAGCTGACAGATCTTTAAAGTAATTCATGTAAAGTTCCAATTTAGATAGAATGATCCTAGATGGAAATATTATCCTAAAGAAATGCAGAGCTTGACTAATATTTACTTGTTTTCCTCACTGATTATTTGGCTGATTACAGCAAATATTACTGAGTGCATAACAAATGTAGAGATAATATGTATGTCAACACAATAGACTGGAAATAGGAAAAAAAGCATATTCAATTTTTTTTTGCAACAAAACGAAAGAATATTAATTCAAGGTTCTACTCAGCAGAGTAACAATGAAAACAAAATACAAGGCAAAGGTACTAAAAATTATAAATATACCTCCAACAGAGAAGTTAAAATGGAGTACTAAAACACTAAGTTCCTGTAAAAGAATAAAACAGGAAAAATAAAGTTGGGACAAACAAAAAATGTTAGATGGTAGATTTGTAAGGCAGGTAAGCAAACTGAAGTTTTGTACTTAGAAGCAGAAATTTTCAGATTGGATTAAAAAAGCATTGGGTAAAAAAGCAAGACCCAACTAGATGATAATTATCAGATACACGTTAAATATGAAGATACAGAGTAAAAGTAAAAGGCTGGGCAAGATACTTTCTAAAAGGAGCAAACATGAAAACCGGCGCGTCTATGTTAATAACAGACCAAGCAGACTTCACAAACAGGAGTGTGACTAGAAAGACCGCATGACACTTCGTAACTAAGACAGTTCATTGGGCAGCTACTGTGATTTGAAACATACAGCTTCAAAATATAGAAAGGAAAAGACAGCAAACTAAAGGGAAAAATAGACAAATGTGTGCCACCAACAACTAACAGACAAATAGACAAAAATAAAATCAGGAAACGTAAGGAAAAGTTTCAACAAGCTTGTCAACTAGTTAACTTATCCTAGTTGATATTTATAGAACACTGAATAGCTGCTAAATACATTCCTTAGAAGCATGTACAGGAAATTTCCTAAAGTAGATAATATACTAGATCATTAAATTATATACTAGGCCATACGTTTAATTTTCAAAGGATTGTAATCACACAGTATACATTTTCTGAGCATGACACCATTTAATCTGTAATCAATGGTTGCAAAACACAGAACATACTTTTTTAGGAATAGAAATACCCACTAGCATTACCAACTCACTGGAAAAAAACAAAGCTCCTACCTGAGCGGATTACCGAGTTTCTGGAACCACCAAGAAAGAATTCTCAGACGGAAAAAACGCCGCTCCGCCAGGCGCCGCCGCTCCGCCAGGCGCCGCCGCTCCGCCAGGCGCCGCCGCTCCGCCAGGCGCCGCCGCTCCGCCAGGCGCCGCCGCTCCGCCAGGCGCCGCCGCTCCGCCAGGCGCCGCCGCTCCGCCAGGCGCCGCCGCTCCGCCAGGCGCCGCCGCGCAGAGAACTTCACACAAAAGACTCCAAACGCAGAACTAAAAATAGGTACGTAGAGCTAGGCCTTTTATTGGCTAGAGGGGGGCGGGCTTAGACAATTGGTGTTTTAGGATTGGCTGAATTTTATGCAAATAAGGCGCTGCGCTATGGTCCAATGGGGGACCAGCTAAGAGTGACTTGTGATTGGTTCAGAGGAAGACCATTTTGATTGGTGCATAGCTATGTAAATTAGGGCTTACATTCTGGGCTATCTTGATTGGTCCATCAAGAGTGGTTCAGGATTGGCTGATTTGCAATGCTAGTCCTCTGCTGCCTTTTCTGCCAACCCAAGGTTCGCTAGTCTAGGCTTCCACACTAGGGAAATGATTGAAAATAAAAACCAACATATCAAAATCTGTGGGGTGTACTTAGAGCTTTGTTTAGAAGAAAATTTATGGCTTTTAGTGTTTATTAGAGGAAAGAATAAAGTTGATATCAGGGTATAATCTCAACCCTGAGAAACTAGAAAAAGCAGAGCAATTTAAACCCAAACCAATAAAACGGAAATAGTAAATATGAATGGAAATCAATGAAATAGAAAAGAGACAAAGAAATTGTCAAAACAAATGTTGGTTCTTTGAAAATATCAATAAAATTGATAAATCACTAGCTAAACTGATTAGGAAAAAGAGAAAGAAAACACAACAACAATTATCATGAATAAAAGAAGGGAACATCATCAGAGACTATGGGCATTAAAAGAAAATGAAAGGAATATTATGAGCAAATGTATATCAATAAATGGAACTACTTGGACAAAATGAGAACATTCCTTGAAAGACAGAAATTTTAAAAAACTGGCATAAAAAGCAACCAGATAGCCTAAATTGCCGTGAAGGAAATGAAATTTGTAATAAATAATCTTCTCATTACTAAATTCAAGAGCCAAATGATTTCTCTGGCTAAATCTGTGAAATCTTTTATTAAGAAATGATACTAATATTATACAAACATTTTCAGAAAATATAGAAGGAGGGAATATTCCCATCTCATTTTGTGAAACAGCATAACTCTGATACCAAATCCAGGCAAGGACATTAAGAAAGAAGGGAAATTTTGGAGTTGATGAAACTTTGTATATTTCAATTGTAGGGGTGGTTTCATGACTGAATGCCTTTTTCAAAACTCAGCAGGAGGCCGATGCCTTCTTGCCGCCCTTCCTCCGCTGCCTGCTGGCCCTGGTCCCTGCAGTTGGCCTTCTTGGCAGGAAACTTTTGCAGGGCCTGCTTGGCTGGCGGGTCCACCATAGCCTTCATCTCTTCCTTGGGCTTCGCTTTGTGCTTCTTCTTCTTGTCTTTCTCCTTTTTCTCCTTCTTCTTCTTTGGTTTGTCTGCAGCCTCCTGGGGAGACGGGGGTGCTGCCCACAGCCAGCTGCAGTCTCCCAGGCGGCCAGCAGAGTTCGCTGTTTGCAGGGGCCTGGCCAGGCCCTCCCCTGGCCTGTCTCTGTTTTTCCAGTGTTGGGGACCCCCTGCTCAAGTATTTTTTCACAAGTAGCACAGAAATGACTGAAACAACCCAATTCCCAGACTTCTGTGGGAGGAAATCAGTGAAGTGGAGCTGTGGGTTCGTCCGCCCCTCTCTGGTGGTGACTTTTTTCTGCCAGCAATTCTGGAAGGGTTTATTCAAGGGTAGTCATCAGTATCCTAATAAAAATCACAAAACCGATTCAGATTCCACCACCAACCCTTGCAACGTGAGGACTCTGGTGAAGGCAGGGGTGATAGATGACCATTTTTACAACTGTTGGCCATCCTGACCCTCTGAGTTCTGAGGCAGTTTGTTCAACTTTTAATTAAGCTTTGTTAATAATAAAAATCTAACTGAAAAAAAGTTTCTGTCTCATTTCTGGTAATAAATCCAAAAGCCTTCTACTAAGCATGCAAGTTTATGTATTGTCAGCTTATCACTGGAGTTTTTAAAATATCTTCCATTTGGTTCAAAATATCATCCCCCTCCAAGATATTGCATAAAAATTTGTCATCTGTTTATGCAAAATATGCTTTTTATTTTAGCATGGTTTATCCCTTTATTTAATATTATAATTATTGCATTAATGTTGTTAATTTGCATAAGTAGTAGATTATTTCTGATCTTTATGTCCATTGGGTATCTTTATCTCTGTTTAGAAGATCCAAGTATATCTTTATGTGTTTAGAAGATGAAAGCACAATGATTTTTAATGTTCCAATTATTGATATTGCATGCTGCTTAAAACCATTTAAAATGTAGTACGAATCCTATTATTAAACAAAGCAATGAGACTATTTGAAAGTGACAGGTTTTAGTAACTAATTCTTAGACTAATTATACAAATAATTTTTGCTAATAAAATATTATAATCATAATATGCTATATACTGTAAACATCTTATTTTACAATACTGTAGTTTTAGATTTACAGAAAAATTGTGAAGATCGTATGGTGTGTTCCCAGAATCCCAGATTTTTCCTGTTTTATTGAGACCTAATCTCAGTTGTTACTTTTCCCCAACTAATGAATACATTATTAGTAACTGAAACTCACATTTTATTAAGGTTTGCATAGGCTTTAACATTTCTGATCCAGGATATCACATTATATTTAAATTGCATGTCACCTTAGGGTCCTCTTGGTTGTGTCAGTTTCAGAATTTCTTTGACTTTGATGGCCTTGACAATTTGAGAAACACCAAACAGGTACAATGTTCCTCATTTGGGATGTCTGATATTTTTCTGATGATTACACTGAGGTATTTGAGTTTCAGAGGAAGACCACAGAGGGAAGTTCCATTCTCAACAGTTCATATCAAGAACACAGATCTCGAGATGACATGTCACTCTTGATGTTAACCCAGGTCACCTGGCTGAGGGTGTGTGTGTGAGGTTACTCTACTATAAAGTTACCCTTTGCCAGGCAGGAGGTTATGTTGTCTTTGGATGAAGTCTCTATATGCACCCCTCATTTAAGTAGTTTGGGAATTATGCTCCACATCCTTGAGGGCTGGGAATCTACATAAATTATGTGAAGATTCTTATAAATGGAAAAATTTTATTCCCTTGTTTATTTGTATAATCAATTGTTTATTTCAGTATGGATTCATGGACATTTATATTATATTTTTGGTTCTAATACAATGGTATTTTATCTATTTTTTGTCCAAATTGTTTCAGCTTTGGCCAATGGGGGCTGTTTCTGTAGATTCCCATGTTCCACTTACATAAACCAATCCTTCTCTTTTGTTTCTTGTTGTTTTCTTAGGATGGCCTTGTGTTTTTTTTTTTTTTTTTTTCTGGCACTACAGGATCCTGCAAGCTTATCTTGTATACTTTCTGCCCAAATCCTACAAGAAGTCATTACTATCAGGAGCGCTGGTTCCTTTTATTGGAGAATGGTATTTTAATTAGGTCTGGGAGGTAATTGTGCTCACTGCTATTGGGGTTTCCTTGCTTCTTGGCCCTCTCAGCAGAAGGTGCAAGGACATGAATGTCTATCTACTAAGCTACTTATATGCACATATTAGCATTTATATATGGAATCATCTGAATATGTATTATGCTACACAAACGTTCATACTGATCTCTCCTCTATTCCATTATTATATGGGTTTCTAGTCTTCTGCTCTGTAGCCTTCCACTCCAACAGTGAGAAAGCTGGCTCCCACCCTCTGCCATCTATAGACTTAATGTGCCACTCCAGTGTACACATATAGTGGTTTTGGAATTGTTAACCAGTGCCCCAGTGGGAAGTAATTCTATCAACTAGATTTCAGTGCTGCCATGAACATTATTTTAAGTTCACTTTTAAAGATTTCACTCACTTTCCTCCAACAACTGCATAGAGTTTGTTTGCTTTATATGTATGCAGTGGAGTGAGATTATTTTGTCCTGGTCTGCATTCTATTCTAGGATCTAACAATCTATAAATTGATTCTGTTAATTTTTTTACTTTTAATTTTTATTAATTTCATAAACTAAGATTCACATCTTGTGATATAAAATTCTATGGATGTTTACAAATACATACTGGCAGTTATTTGTCATTGAAGTATCATACAAAATACTTCATCTTTTCAACCCTCCCATAACCCCACTTACACCAGCTGACTTGTTAACATCTCTATAATTTTGCTTTTTACACAATGTCATATAAGAGGGATCATATAGTATGTGGCCTAAATGTGTATCAGATTTTAAAAGTAGTAAGTTGACATAGTGTAAAATTCTGATTATCTGAGACTTCTACTGAAATATCAAAATACCCTTTGCCCACCCCACCCCCCAAATCCACTTGAAGTCCTGAATTCTCCATGCTCAAGTCTCTCATTTTTTTTTACTATTTTCTCCACCTTACAAATAACACTGGGGTTCTCTCCCCTGGGAAGCTGCAGCCACGATGGGAGTTTGAGAGTTGAGCCGCTGTGAGGCGAGGCCGGGCTGGGGCGAGGGAGAGGGGAGAAGGCGGGGCCGCGGCCCAGAGCCCCTCGCAGCGCCCTCGGGGAGCCGGGCGGCCGGCGGTGGCGGGAGCGGCGACGTTTCCCGCCTCCTCTTCGTCGCCTTTTCTAACCGTGCTTTTCTAACCGTCGTCCTCGGTTTCTCCTGAAGGGGGAGGTGGAAGCCGCGGGCCCGGGAGGGAGCCGGCTGAGGGCGGCGGCGCCTCCCGCTCCTGGAGCTGCGGGGAGACGCGGCGGCGGCGGCCGGGAGGGGTCGGAGTCGCCCGTCACCATTTCCAGGGCTGGACGCGTCGGAGAGTTGGTCTCTCCCCTACTGCTGCTTCCAGCACGGCGGCGGCGGCGGCACATCCAGGGACCCCGGGTTTAAACCTTCCCTCCGCCGCCGCATCCCCCCTGGACCGGGCTCCGGAGGAGGCAGCCGTTCCGAGGATTATTCGTCTTCTCCCCATTCCCCTCCGCCGCTGCCAGGCCTCTCTCTGCTGAGGAGAAGCAGGCGCGGTCGCTGCACCCACCCAGCAGCCGCCGCAGCAGCCATTACCCGGCTGCGGTCCAGAGCCGAGCGGCGGCAGAGGGAGGGTCATCAGCTCCCGCCGAGTCCAGAGCCGTTTCCATCCTGCAGAAGCAGCCCCGCCACCAGCAGCTTCTGCCATCTCTCTCTTCCTTTTTCTTCAGCCATGACAGCCATCATCAAAGAGATCATTAGCATAAACAAAAGGAGATATCAAGAGGGTGGATTCGACTTAGACTTGACCTATATTTATCCAAACATTATTGCTATGGGGTTTCCTGCAGAAAGACTTGAAGGTGTGTGCAGGAACAACACTGATGATGTACTAAGGTTTTTGGATTCAAAGTATAAAACCATTACAAGATATACAATTTATGTGCTGAAAGACATTATGACACCACCGAATTTAACTGCAGAGTTGCACAGTATCATTTTGAAAATCATAACCCACCACAGCTAGAATTTATCAAACCCTTTGGTGAAGATCTTGACCGATGGCTAAGTGAAGATGACAATCATGTTGCAGCAATTCACTGTAAAGCTGGAAAGGGACGGACTGGTGTAATGATTTGTGCGTATTTGTTACATCGGCGCAAATTTTTGAAGGCACAGGAGGCCCTAGATGTCTATGGAGAAGTAAGGACCAGAGACAAAAAGGAATGTTTATTTTATAGATATAAAGTTGAGGCCCAGAAGATAAAGTGCCTTGATCAAGATTATCCAAGCAGTTAATGACAGTACTCAAGAGTAAAATTTGAGCCCCCAAGAAACGGTGAAACTTCTTTCTACACTATCATGTTCAGAAATCCTGGAGCTGAAAAAGAATTTTTAGACTGTTCAGGATAATTAGTCTATGAAAGTTTGTGTAATGCTGATGAATTGGTCTAATTTGACAAGGCACTTCAGTTTATTCCCTTCTCTATAGATGCTATGGCATTTTATGACCCCTGATTTAAGTAATAAAAGGACTTTGAGGTTGGGGGCCTTGTAAATATAATACTGCAGACTCCCTTAAAAACTTTGAGATTTTAATTGTCTTAAAACATTCAAAGGTATCATGTTTAATGGTTAGTGCTACTGAAATAAAGTATTTTTAACTTTTAATGGATAACTGATTTTGTAATGAAACTTAGCTGGGTATGTTAAAGCTATTGTTATGCAACTGTAAAATTCATCCTGAGAACATTGCCTTATTATAAATATAATTGATTATTCAGAGGAGTTTTATTCTTGAAACATTTGGTAATAGGCTTATTCTCTACTTGCCAGTATTTAATTTTAGGTTGAGCCTGTGGATTTGCATTTCTTGTAATTGTGAGCCACTATTACAGGTGGTATATTTTGCCCATTTTGCAGAGTGCATATAGGATTAATTTTATTCGAGTCATCTTTAATGTTATTTTGTTTGTATCCTTAATTTTAATTATAAAGAAACATTAAGAAATTTAAGAAACTCGTGTTTTGGTGACATTTATATAGGAATAGAATGTTTTTTTTTTCTTCTTGTGACAAAGAAGAAAAACAGTCATGATGTTTTGATGAAGAATTTATAGACTTTGCAGAGATTCTCCTCAAAATAATCCAGTGCAGCGCCTCAACATTTCCTCAGCAGACTTGGTGTGAATTAGATGTCAGAGTGGTGGGTACAAGCTGACCATAAAGTGTGTCATTGTGTTAGTAATGCTCACATATTACTTGAGGGTTTCAATGTTGCAGGGAAGTCACAGAACAACCAATACTTCCTGTAAAGAAAAATATTTTCTGAGCATGAGATAACTGTTTGAGGGAAGATGTCTATCTTGTATTCAGTTGCGGGGACTGAGCTTGTGCCTCGACTTACCAGGCCTGGGCCAGGGGACTTGATATCACCCCCTGGGGAGGGTAGTAGGTACGGGCGTGAGTGCCCTCTGCAGCCCCCCCGAGCCTGGGGAGCGAGGTCAAGGCAGCTCCCTTTTCCTCACCCAAAATGCCACTGGCAGGGGAGGCTTGCCGGAGGAAACCGCCTTTCTCCCAACTGCCCTTTCCCCACTACCTTATCTTACCCACTCACTCCCTGGTGCCAAGGCCACTCCTGCCACCGCCAGTGCGCATGCACCGTGGCCAGAACAACCCCCGCCCGCTGCAACGGCTCCTGAATCCTCTCAGAACCAATCCTAGCCCCTCTCCCTTCAATATTGCCATTTTAGGCTACTTCACCTCCTTTCTTGCCCTGCCCCTCTTACCAACCTATATAACCTGTAATCACCCCTGAATAAATCTCTTTGGCGCATACCCCTACTGGATGAAGAGTGTTTTTGTCCTTATCGCCGCCCTCCTTGCACGCCTCTCGCCGAGGACTCTGGCCAACGTCCTCCGCCTCGCCCTCGCCTCCGGGAAAGAGCCCCCGCCGCCGGTAACCTTTAAGCAGCCCCGAGAGCTGAGGGCTCGGCTACCGGCCGCCACTCCCCCTAGAAGCAGTAACCCCGACCGCAACTGGTGCCCCGTGTGAGGAGCGTCTCCACACGACAGTTTGGCAGGTCACTCGCTCGCCCGGACGCCTCTCCAGCTTCCCATTTCCTCGCCTGCAAGGTAGGGCCGCCTCTCCCTCGCCGCTTCCGGAGCCGTGGGAGGTTCCTTGCTCCGAAGCCGCTCCTCCCTTCCCCCACGCTCTCTTCATCCAGTAGGAACTCCTCCCTTCCCCCACGCTCTCTTCGTCCTCTTGTATGCGCACTTCTATGACCCCCGTTCCTCCTAACACTCTCCCTCTTCCCCTCCATTACTTTGCTGTAGTTCTTTGTATTTTTTTTTCCTCATTTGGCACCGTGTGCCTCTTTGCAACTGCCCCCCCTGACTGCTCTCGTTGCCAAAGGGCACTGCTTTCTGCTTTCGCCGTCTCCTTCGGCCTTGCAGCCACAGTTTATCTCATTCTCTCTGCTCAGTAAACTACTCCTCCGTCTCCTCCCTGCCAGCCGGCCGGCCCGGCTCGGGAGCAACTCCCCCTCCTCTCCCCTCAGCTATGGGTAATCGTATATCTACATGTCAGGCACCTCAAGTTCGTGCTCTAGCGGGTCTCCTAGATACGCATCGCTGTAAAATGTCTGTCCGGCAGCTGCAGATATACTGGGATCTCCTGCTGCCCTTTAACCCATGGCTCACCACTTGCCATCTTTGGGACCCTGTTACTTATGATCGCCTTATTGATCGAGTCACTAATGCCATGGAACATGAGAGCAAGCACTTCCCTCCCGGCTTGCTCCCCACCTTAATAACCATCCGCTCCTGCCTTCAAGGCTCCCTCCCCCCTGATAGAGGCCCCGTTAAATCCAAAGAGGCCCTATCAACCCAGCCAGCAGACTCAGATAGCGATACTAATTCAAATCATGACTCGGACACGGAGTCCTTAGTCGAGCAGATTAACAACGCGCTCGAGGTGACTCCCAAAAAGCAAAATAACACTGCGCCACGCCAAGATGGCGAACTTCCTCCTTCTTCTTCCATCGAGGGGAGGAAATGCTCCGGTGATGACATCAGCCCTAAGCTGGGCCGGAAACCGCATACGCTTTACCCCGCCCTTCCACAGGGCGGAGCTAGTCCACCATCTTATGCCTTGAACCCCACCCTTTCACAGGGCGGGGCTGATCCACCATCTTGTGTCTTAGCCACGCCTACCGCGCCGCCATTTTGCGACGCTTGGGGCCTCCCACTCCCGCCTCTCCCTCCGGCGAGCTCCCCTTCGGAGCCGCTACCGGCAGCTGCCGCCGCTCCTCCCACCCTGCCGACTAACAACCCCTGGCTGCCTTCTGCACCTCAAGGCAACCCTTGGGGCAACGCTCCCCCTACCCCCACTCCCGCGCCAAGTCCTCTGCAAGCGTGTCCTCCTTTCTCTCGTGCTTTTCGCTGTTTTCCTCTTAACCTTGCCCCCACCCCACAGAGGCCGCATGACTGGTATCCCATTGACTTAGATACTATCAAGCAGCTTCGCAAGGCCGTCAAGGAGGACGGGTTAGGTAGCCCATATGCTTCCCAAATACTGCAGGATCTCGCCATGAACTATTGCATCCCCCAAGACTGGGCCTCGCTTGACCGTTCAATTTTTAACCCCGGTCAGTTTGTTGACTGGCGTGCTCACTTCCAGGCAGAAGCAGCTAAGCAAAGTGAGCAAGATGCAGCCATTGGAGTCTATCATCCCCCCGAAGCCTATTTGGGCACTGGAGCGTTTCTAAATGCGTCTGCTTATATTAATGTACCTGCCACCTTTTGGCCTATCCTTTGGGAAATTGCCTTACGAGCATTTGCCAATTGCTCTACCTGTTGGCCTAATAAATTCACCAAGCTCTTCCAGGAGCCGAGTAAGCCTTTCGCCACCTTTGTCTCCAGAGTCGAAGAAACCTGCACTCAAAAGGTAAGTAATCCCCAGGCCCAATATTACATGTACCCATCCTCAAATCCTGGAAAATCGTACTGTAATTCCCCCAACGAGTACTACTGTGCATACTGGGGGTGTGAAACATTAGCCACTAATTGGAAGCCTCCTGTTCCTGATCATTACCTTACCCTAAAGTGGGCCCCTACAGGGTGCAAACTCCCTACAGTTAACTGGCTCGGCCAAGAAAGTGAAAAATCCTGCACACATCTTAATTTTACAGTGCAGCTCCCCACTGATCCCTCCTGGTTACTCGGTCAAACTTGAGGCTTCAGAATCTATGAGAAAGGAACCGACCGAGGATCACTTATTCTTATAAAAAAGGAGGCTATAAACCAACCAGGCCAAAATACTGCTTTAAAAACACCCTCTGACATTGGTCCCAATAAAGTCATTAACCCCCTTTTTCCACAGCTCTCCAGCCGCACCTCAGCTCCAACCAGCTGCACCTCAGATGCAAACAGCGCATCGCCAACCCCACCACCCCAGCTTCCTCTGCCCCCTTCTCATTATTCCTCTCCCCTCCTCAGCCTCATCCAAGCCGCCTTTGCCTCAGTGAACTCCTCCAACCCCAATTTTACCTCCTCCTGCTGGCTCTGCCTCTCCACCTCTTCCTCACTGTACGAGCCCGTTGCCTCCAACCTCTCCTTTTCAGAAAGCACAGAAGACAGCCCCTCGGAATGCAGTTGGAATACCTCTGCCGTCCCCCTAACCTTTCATTCAGTCTCCTATACAGGAAAGTGCGTCCGCCCTCGCTCCAGTAACTCTCCCGACCTCACTGCCTGTGCCAGCTACTCATCTCCCAGTAGCTCTGCAAAATTTCTCATTCCTCATAACTCCTCCCAATGGCTCTGCTCCTCTACAGGACTTACCCCCTGTCTCAGCACGAATATCATCAGCGAATATAAAGAAACTTGCCTCCTAATTGTCCTTATCCCTAGGGTCTTATATCATAGCGAAGAAGACTTCTTCCTCCGTCTAGAAAGAACTGCAGCTCCTGTCCTTCTGCAAAAGCGAGAGCCCATCACCGTCCTTACAATTGCCTCCCTCCTAGGTCTTGCCGGCGCTGGCACCGGAATCGCTGCACTAGCCAGTCAAGGCTCCGCCCTAACTCACCTCAGGGCGGCTGTTGACGAGGACATTCGTCACTTACAAAACGCTATTTACCATCTAAAAAATTCTGTCAATTCCCTCTCTGAGGTAGTGCTCCAAAACCGCCGAGGTCTTGACCTTCTCCTCCTCAAAGAAGGAGGCCTCTGCGCCGCCCTAGGAGAAGAGTGCTGTGTTTATGCCAATTCCACAGGTCTCGTCGAGGACAGCCTGAAAAGGGTCCGAGAGGGACTGGAAAAGCGTAAAAGAGATCGTGAAGCCACCAATTATTGGTCCAGTTTTTTCACTCCCATCCTCCCATACATCCTTCCTTTTCTTGGCCCCCTATTAATAATTATTCTAGCTCTCATCTTAGGACCCTGCCTCATCCGCAAAATTGTCCAGCTTGTAAGAAAACAAACAGATGCCATTTTTTCCTCGTTCGTGCAAATCCAGTATCAGCGACTCGCCACCTCTGACGCCCCCCACTCCAAGATAACAGCCAACCCTCCGCGACCTCAACGCCACCGGTCAACCCGCCGACCGCGAGGCCCTTCTCAATCACCTGAACATCGCTCTCACCTCGAGTTCCAGCTTCTCTGAACCCCTGAACTTTAAACCCATGAACTTTAAACCCCTGAACTTTAAACCCATGAACTTTAAACCCCTGAACTTTAAACCCCTCACCTTCGCCCAGCCTGCTGCAGCGGAGCCATTGTCGAGCGCCCGGGCACCACACCAACACTGAGCTCCAGCCTCGCTGAACCACCGTCAACCCCTTTTTCCCTTCCCTGACCTCCCCCTTCCCTCACCCTTAGCGGACCTCTCCGGTAAAGCCTCTTCCTCTAATTAGAAAAGAAAGGGGAATTGCGGGGACTGAGCTTGTGCCTCGACTTACCAGGCCTGGGCCAGGGGACCTGATCACCCCCTGGGGAGGGTAGTAGGTACGGGCGTGAGTGCCCTCTGCAGCCCCCCCCGAGCCTGAGGAGCGAGGTCAAGGCAGCTCCCTTTTCCTCACCCAAAATGCCACTGGCAGGGGAGGCTTGCCGGAGGAAACCGCCTTTCTCCCAACTGCCCTTTCCCCACTACCTTATCTTACCCACTCACTCCCTGGTGCCAAGGCCACTCCTGCCACCGCCAGTGCGCATGCACCGTGGCCAGAACAACCCCCGCCCGCTGCAACGGCTCCTGAATCCTCTCAGAACCAATCCTAGCCCCTCTCCCTTCAATATTGCCATTTTAGGCTACTTCACCTCCTTTCTTGCCCTGCCCCTCTTACCAACCTATATAACCTGTAATCACCCCTGAATAAATCTCTTTGGCGCATACCCCTACTGGATGAAGAGTGTTTTTGTCCTTATCGCCGCCCTCCTTGCACGCCTCTCGCCGAGGACTCTGGCCAACGTCCTCCGCCTCGCCCTCGCCTCCGGGAAAGAGCCCCCGCCGCCGGTAACCTTTAAGCAGCCCCGAGAGCTGAGGGCTCGGCTACCGGCCGCCACTCCCCCTAGAAGCAGTAACCCCGACCGCATTCAGTAATTTACTGGAAGGCAGCTATGTTACGCTCCCCTGAGAGTCCTTCATTTGCAGGTTTCATACTTTTGCTTTATGAACATGTGGCAAATTATTCAAAAGCAAGCTGTCAATGGGAATTTTTTCTCCAAGAAAGCATGCTTCAGGGCAACTCTTACTGTTGGTTCCTATTCAGTCCTGCACCCACATTGTCTGCATCAGCACTTATTCTTCAGTATTACAATCATTAAATTCACAATATTTATTCTGAACTATGAACAAAGAGTTTAAAAAAAATCTTTAGAATGCTGGTAAGTATGTGTTTTGGAAAGATTCTCCAAATTTCTGAGTATAGTATAGAAGTGTATTATATGACCAACTTACCCATAATCCCTGCTACCCTTGTCTCTTTCCCTTGTCCCCCAGTCCTTTCCAGAGTTCTGGCAGGTAAAGTAAGCATTAATATTTATTTTATTAGATTGATCTTGAAGGAAAAACAATTTCAGGAGCTTTTATTTTTATTTTTCTGGTTTCAAATCAAATAGGGAGTCCCAATATATTATGAACTCCACTCCACATGGGCGCATCTAGCTTATCTTTAATGAAGACTCAGATCTTCAAGAAGTAATAAATATTAACTTTACTCTAGGTGATTCCATAAATGGAAATTTACTCATTTTTCTGAGCAATTAATTTTTATTTCCTAACCTTATAACCAAGATATTTTTCCTCTAGCCTGTTTACTAAATTTCACCATGCTGTAACCTAATGAAGTGCTCATATTTTCTCTTCATTTAAAACAAAACAATGTGTAATTGCTATCTTTTTTTTTAAGACTCCTAAATAATGTTGTTATTTTTTTTAACACATTAATTCTCTTAGGCTGAACTGTGTTCCTCTAATATACAGTATTTAAGCTAGTCATCCAACCTATAGATTCATAAAATTGTAGTAGTTTTGTAACTTAAAGGACCACAACAATTATTTGAGACTCATTCTAATAAAAATGATAAAACTGAGATCTGCAAAGATCAACCTGAACTAGGTCATTTAGTTTCTCCATGTAAGAACTCAAAATGGTATCTCCTAATCTCAAACCCAGTGTTCTTTCTACCACCATACTGTGTTCTCCAGTCCAAGTTCTATTTTTTTGATCCCTGTGCTGGTTTGAATGTATTATGTCCCCCAAAATGCCATTATCTTTGATGTAATCTTGTGTGGACAGACATATCAGTGCTGATTAGATTGTAATTCTTTGAGTGTTTCCATGGAGAAGTGCCCCACCCAGCTATGGGTGATGACTCTGATTGGATAATTTCCATGGTGGTGTTACCCCATCCATTCAGGGTGGGTCTAAATTAAATCACTGGAGCCCTATAAAGGAGCTGACAAACAGAAGGAACTCAGTGCATCTGAGAGTGACATTTTGAAGAGGAGCTACAGCCAAGAGGGACACTTTAAAGAAAGCACAGAAGATGAGAGAGTAGCTGCAGATGAGAGAGTTTGCACACAATGTTGAAAGGAGACTTTTGCTCCAGAGAAGCTAAGAAAGGACAAATGTCCCAAGAGCAACTAAGAGTGACATTTTTGAGGAGCTGAAGCCTAGAAAGGAACATCCTGGGAGAAAGCCATTTTGAAACCAGAACTTGGAGGAGTCACCGGCCATGGGTCTTCCAGCTAACAGGTTTTCTGGACACCATTGTCCATCTTCCAGTGTAGGTACTCGATTGCTGATGCATTACCTTGGACACTTTATGGCCTTAAGACTGTAACTGTGGAACCAAAAATAAGCCCCCTTTTGTAAAAAAAAAATAACACTTTATGTTGCCTTTTAGTGCTATTTCATATAAATTCTATTAACATGAAAAATGAGGATCTTGCTCTTTAACTCCATGTGTCTTTCACCTATAGACTTTCACTCATTCTTCCAATAAGCTCTCAGCACTTCTGATTAAATAATTGTGATTTATATTATTATGTCTATTGAGGTATCTGGTAGTTAGGGTTCTACAGAACCAATAGTAGATACAACACACACACACACACACACACACACACACACACACACACACACACACACACACATTTTAAAGAATTGACTTGGCAATTGTGGGGTCTGGGGTTGGCAAGTCAGAAATCCATAGCCTAGACAAGCAGGCTGGAAACTCATCAGGAATTTCCTATGGACTTGAGGCAGAATTTCCCCTTCCCTGGAAAACCTCAGTTTTTACACTAAACTCCTTCAGCTCATTAGATGAGGCCCACCCACATTACTGAATATAATCTACTTTACTTAACCTCAAGTGACTCTATGTGGCTTACCTGCCCCAATCCCAGGGATAACTTTCTAACTTTGCAGATCTGAAAAGAGTTTCCTGCAGTCACATATCCTGACTTTAAAACAGAAATGAGAAATGAAATTGTAGAAATAATGATGTTCTGTTCTCTAATTTATATATTCTATGGAAGTAACTGTTTTAACAATTGGTTCTCTGTCTGAAGCCACATATTTTCCTCTTAAAGCCACTGTTGTTCACACTTCACCTTGACTTGAATGACATGAGCTGCATCATGGGAAAATTTGACCTCAGTTAAAACATTCCCATTAAAGAATTAATTCCCAAGAATGTAACTGAGTTCCAGTATTCCATCTATACATGATATACTTTTAATTTTCTAAGACATGAAATATTTATTTCTCAACAAATTTAAGGTATACAATGAAAGCTACAAAAAGTTTAGGCTGCTTCTTCTCTGAAATTTCTAGGGTATTCAATAAAAAAAAAACACCTTTCAATTTCTCTATTTTTTCTTTTTCCAATGTCTTCATGTATTATGGAAAGGAAATTTCTTAAAACTTCAATTTAAGTTCTGGGACATAATGCTTAAAAGAAGAAATGTTAAGAAAACATAACCCAAAACTATCCCCTGTATTTCATTTAAAAGCAATTGTTACTTAAACAAAAAGCAATTGATACCTCATTTGAGCCTAGGAGGAAACAAATGAGGAATAAAAAAATTCCTGAGGGGATAAATATTCAGCAGCATCCCCATTGCTCTTGTGTATGAAGTATTAGGCTAGATGACTGGATAACAAGATGAAAGCAAAGAAAATGATAATCTTTCAAGTCAGGCAGCCCACATGAATGACTTTACTTAATGGAAGTTTTTTTTAAAGGTCCAAATTAAAAAGTGTTCTACATTCAGTGGAGTAGGGACTGTTTAACTTGGCTAGAAAGTGAGAGTCTTCTCTCTTACCATTTCCTATTTCTTCTACTTGTTTTGGAAAGCAATGCTAAATGATGTGGAAATTACCCAAAGTTGTGAAAATTATATCCATTCTAGTTCCATAAATACAACAAGACTTTGTGGTATTAGTACTTGCAATTCCCAATCAACAGTCAGAAGAAAGTTCAGCTTTCCAGACTCTCACTCTGACTGTGGTCGACAACATGGGGAAATGTAGGGCTCAATTCACCTAATATACAGAAAGTCTCCAAAGCCAAATTATGGTAACAGTGAGAAGCAGATCTTTACCAAGTCCTGATTCTTCAGTCTGAACTCTCTCAGATTGAAACATACAATGTATACTTTGAATGATGTCATTCAGGGTTCCATTAGTCTCTTCAAATATTTTGATGTTATTTTTGTTAAAAATATTAAATCAGAAATAATTTTTATTATTTTATGTAAGTATTTAAAATATATTGCAGGATAAAGAAGGTATTTTACCTAAAATTTACCTTAAACTTACTTGATTTATCAGAGAGAAACATTCTTTCTCTGGGCATCTTGAATACATTCTTTATTTCACTGATCTATACAAATATGTAATAAATGATTCTTAATTGAAGCATATTCATTATCATGAAAGTGAAAAGAAACCTACTCAATGGAAGATGATACTTGGAAACCACATATCCAGTATGGATTTAAAATCCAGACTATATAAAGAAATCCTACATCTCAACAATAATAAGAAAAACCATTTAAAAATGGGGAAAGGACATGAATGGACATTACTACAAAAAGATACAGAAATGGTGAAATGACCTAACGCTCAACAACCTTAGCTATGAATGCAAATCAAAACCACAATGAGATATCATTTCACACACACTAGAATGGCTTCAATTAAAAAAAAGAACAAAATTAAAATTGTTGGAGAGGATGTGGAGAAATAGGAATGCTCATTCATTGTTGGTGGTTGTTCTAGTTTGCTAATGCTGCAGAATGCAAACACCAGAGATGGATAGGCTTTTATAAAATGGGGGTTTATTTCACTACACAGTTACAATCTTAAGGCCACAAAACATCCAAGGTAACACATCAGCAATTGGGTACCTTCACCAGAGGATGGCCAATGGTGTCCGGAAAACCTCTGCTAGCTAGGAACGCAGCTGGCATCTGCTCCAAAGCTCTGGCCTCAAAATGGCTTTCTCCCAGGATGTTCCTCTCTAGCAAGCTTGCTCCTCTTCAAAACATCACTCACAGCTGCACTCCATTCCCTCTCTTTGAGTCAGCTCATTTATATAGCTCCACTGATCAAGGCCCACCCTCAATGGGTGGGGCCATGCCTCCATGGGAACACCTCATCAAAATCATCACCCACAGCTGGATGGGGCACACTCCAAGCAAATCCAACCAGCACCAAAACTTCTGCCCCACATAATTACAAAGATAATGGCATTTGGGGGACACAATAGATTCAAACCGGCACATTCCACCCCCTGGACCCCAAAATGACATTATCTTTCCAAATACAAAATACATTCATTCCATCACAATATCACAAAAAACTTAAATCATTTCAGTAACGAAAGTTAAGTACAAAATCCCATCAAAATCAATTATAGGCATGGCTAGTCCTAATACAAAATTCCCCTCTATCTGTGAAACTTAGAACAAGTTATCTCCTTCCAATATACAAAGGAGGAACATTCATAGGATAAACATTTCCATTGCCATAAGGAGAAATAGTAAGGAAAACAGGGTTAACAGGAGCAAAACAGTTCCTAAAACCCACAGGACAAACTCCATTAGATTTCAAAGTCTGAGAGTCATTAACAGAACAATGTTGCATCCTTGGGGCTTGAGAGAGTGGGAGCCTAACCCTTCCCAAGGGCCTTTTTGGCAGCGGTTTCCTCTCCAAATGATTGGGTGAGTGCTCCCACATATCCACACATTGGGGAGACCACCTTCTTGGCCCCACCCTCCTCAAACATCAGGGCAGCTCCCGGATTCCCTTCCATCTCCGGGGCACATGCTCAACCCCTTCAGAACAGTGTGGTGGCAGCCAGGCTCTCCCCAATTCCCTGGAAATGTGTTCCACCCTCTTTGGGACCTCGGGTGGAAAAACTCTTCCAGAGCATCGAGGTGGAAGGCCCACCCTCGACCTCCGGGGCAAACTCACCCTTTCCATGCGTGTGGGCTGCTCCACTCTCCCAGCCCAAGGCCTCTTGACTCCAGACCTCAACCTCCATGGCTCTGTCTTTGAAGAAATTTTTCCTTCAATTTGTTCCTTGTCTTTCTCCTCCAGTCCCGACTGGCAGTGGCTCTGTCTGTAAAGATCTCACAAAAATTCTGTTGGCTTTGCATGAAGCATGCAAGGGTCAAAGCCATCAGACAGTAGGAGTTTCCACAAATCCTTTCTGGATAACTCCATCTCCAATCTTGGCTTGTATTGAAATGGCGGCTGGGTTCCATGTTTGGTTACATCCTCATGTTGGGCTGTAGCTTCTGGGATTCCACCCCCTGGAAGCTCATAATTTTCCAAGCCATCAGATTCTGGTTTCTTTGCACCCAAGAGTTCAGTTCTAAGTTTATCTCTTTCTGCTCGCATTTTACTATAAGCTGCAAGGAGAAGCCAGGGTACATCCTCCACACATAGTCTGGAGATCTCCTCAGCTAAGTATTCCAGGTTGTCACTTTCAAATTCTTCCTTCCATCTGACATGAGGATTTAATTTTGCCAAATTCTGTGCCACTCCAAAACAAGGATCACCTTTATTCCAGTCCGCAACAACACACTCATCATTTCTGCCCAAGTCCTCATCAGAAGTATCTTTAGAGTCCGTATTTCCATAAACAGTCTCTTTAAAGCAGTTTTGGCCTTTTCTATCAAGCTCCTCACAATTCTTCCAGAATCTTCCCCTTAACCTTTTAAAAAGCCATTCCAACAAGTTTGGTATTTGCAAACTTAGCAGCAAAAGCACCCCACTTCTCCAGTACCAAAATCTGTTCTAGTTTGCTAATGTTGCAGAATGCAAAACACCAGAGATGGATAGGCTTTTATAAAATGAGGGTTTATTTCACTACACAGTTACAATCTTAAGGCCATAAAACATCCAAGGTAACACATCAGCAATTGGGTACCTTCACCGGATGATGGCCAATGGCGTCCGGAAAACCTCTGCTAGCTAGGAAGGCAGCTGGCATCTGCTCCAAAGCTCTGGCCTCAAAATGGCTTTCTCCCAGGACGTTCCTCTCTAGCAAGCTTGCTCCTCTTCAAAACATCACTCACAGCTGCACTCCATTCCCTCTCTATGAGTCAGCTCATTTATATAGCTCCACTGATCAAGGCCCACCCTCAATGGGTGGGGCCACACCTCCATGGGAACACCTCATCAAAATCATCACCCACAGCTGGGTGGGGCACACTCCAAGCAAATCCAACCAGCACCAAAACTTCTGCCCCACAAAATTACAAAGATAATGGCATTTGGGGGACACAGTACATTCAAACCGGCACAATGGTGATTTAAAATGGTACAGCCACTATGAAAGACAGTTTGCTGGTTCCTCAAATCGTGAGGTGTAGAATTATCATATGATCTGTCAATCCCACTCCTAGGTATATTCCTAAAAGATTTGAAAGCAAGAGTTACTTCCATACCAATGTTCATTCTGGCATTATTCACAATTTACAAAAGATTATAGCCATTTAAGTGTCCACCAAACAATGAATTGATAAAATGTGAGATATATATAATGGAATATTATTCAACCATAAAAAGCAGTGAAGTCAGCAACACAGATGAACCTTGAAGATACCATATTGAGTGAAATAAGCCATTCAAAAAAGACAAAAAATGTATGATCTCAATGATATGAAATAATTAGCATAAGCAAATTAATAGAGTCAAAATCTAGAATACATTTTACCAGAGACTGTGGTGGGGCTACAGAATGGAGAGTTACTGCTTAAATTGTAGAGTTTCCACTTGGTTTCATTGCAAGTTTTTGGTAGTGGTTGATGCTGGTGGTAGCAAAACATTGTGAATTGATTTAAAAGCACTGGATTACATATTGGAATGTGGTTAGAAGGGTAAAATTTAGGTTGTAGATGTGTTACTAGATTAAAAAATAAAAACATGGTTTGTACATCAAAAACAGTGAACTCTAATGTAAACAGTGGAATAAAGTTGATAATACAATTATACAAATATTCTTTCATTAATTGTGCAAATGTATCACACTAAGGATAATAGGGTGGTATATAGGAAGTCTGCCTTTTATGCATTGTTTTTCTATAAACCTACAACTTCTCTAATAATTTTTAAACCATGAATATCAATCTGATATTCATTTTTGCATGGGAAAGGAAAACACTTCCACTGTTGCACACAGAGCTCTCTTGAATAACCATGTGTGTTGGCCATGTGCCCCTCCCAGTTGGGGTCTTTAGAGCTGTGCCTGGGAAATTTGGAGACCATAATGGCTCACTCTCTTCTCTTAGCTTTGCATGATTATTGCTCTGCTTACCCTTAGGAATTGAGAAGACATTTGACAAGTTTTCATAGAGGGGTTTATACCCATTATGCCATAGATGGCTAGGGGTTTCCCCTTCTTTTGAAATCGGAGAGTATGATTGTTTTCAGATGGTAGGAAGTTGTTACCCCTCTCTCTCTCACACACATGCTCTGGATATTCCTAATCCAGCCAGGTCTGTTCATCAAGATCCCCACTTGTGCTTTGCCAAGTGTCTCTGATTCTTATTGAAAGTCAGGGGTTGCTGAAGAAATCATTTCTTATTCAAACATTCACAAATTTTAAGGAGAAGCATTCACAGAGCAATTAAAACCATGCTTTTGTCATCAATACTTGGCCTCTCTGGGGTTATCATTCATGCTCTGAACAGTGACTGCAGTGTAACCACACATGAGTTGACAGGTGATTAAAATTACTACAAGAGAAGACATGTCCAGTCTAGTTGCAGAGTCAGATGTATCAGCAGGTGAGTTTCATCCTTACAGTTTTACAAGGGCTGGGATGCAGGAAAGTGCAGAATTGTGGGGAGCACAAATTAGAGCTGCAGCATTTCTATGGGGGTTGGTCAGGGAAAGAAATTAGAACTCTTCTAAAGATTTAATTCCTCCAAATCTATTAAAGTTGTGTAGATACTAATCTAAAATAGCAAGTTCTATTTAGTATTAAATATTGGACATGATCAATTTTGTCTGTAATTCTTTTTCCCTGGCTCTTTGTTTGAAAAATTCATCTCATATGTCTCAACTCAAATGTTTTATCCTGAGAGATAACCTCATTGGCTAACACCCTAAAAAGTTCCTAGTATTCCCTATCACAACAGCTGCTAATTGCTTTTTGTTTTTGTTTTTGTTTTTTCTTTTTTAGAACTTTGTTATATATACACATGTTTGGTGAGTGAGGGGGTGACAGAAGGTGGAGACAGTGTGGTCCACAGCTGGGAGAGGCTTGGAGGCTGGAAGCCACAGAGACAGATAGTCCTCCCCGCAGGGCAGGCAGGCAGCATTTTGGGACCTGTGAATACTTGTTGGTGGCAAGAATCGGCAGAGGGTCCTGTCCAGGGCAGGTGGGCCCAGCACCCTGGAGGCCCTTGGTCTGAGGTCCCGCAGCACCAGTGGCACCTGGGCTCAGCTCTCATCCTTCAGGGCCTTGTCAGCAAACTCAGGCAGCATGAAGGCTGCCTGCTGTGCATCCACATTGTAGTACTTCAGCCGCATCTGTTCCACTTGCTTCTGTGTCAGCTGCTGCACAGGCTCCCAGAAGTTGGTGCCCTGGGGAATGGGGGTGTGGGATCAGTGGAGGGTGCTCTGTGCCCACCATCCCACCCTTCACCATCCCACCCCTCACCATCAGGGCAGCCCACAGCTCTCCAGAATTTTACTACACAGCATGAAGCCAATCTGGCCACTGCAGTGGGTGGGGATGGTGCAGTAGGTGCCCCCCACCATAGGGCAGAGGGACTTGCAAAACAGCCTCATCTCCTTGGTAAGGTCCAGGTGTAGCCAGTGGTACTCACCCTGACAATGAGAATCTCATCCTCCTTGAGGGCTGTTTCCATGAGCTGGTAATAGGATTCCTTGAAGAGGCTCTTGGCTGGCCCCTGGGGTCTGAGGACTCAGTGATAACACCCAAAGCAATCTGGTTCTGTTTCATGAACCCAAAACCATCACCCATGGGTAGGGTCAGATTTGAGCTGGAGCATTCACTGCCATGCCTGGCAGGAACTTCTTGGAGACCTGGATGACATCCTCGTCAATCTCACACTGGATCATAGTTTCCACTGAGGGGTGCTTCACCACCTCCCGCAGATCATCCCCATCCCCGCCCCTGCTGATCAACACCTTGCCGGGATTGAGGTGGTGGCTGCAGAGGGGCAGGCTGGTTATCAGCCCCTGGAAGAGCTCATCCGGATTAGTGCACTGGATGATGCTGTCCAGCACCAGCGCGTTCCCGTGAGCCTTACTGCGGAAGAGAAGGGTGTCCCGGTAGCGCGATCTCTGATGGTGTCGCAGCCTTTCCACCTGCAGCGACAGGGCCTGGCTGGGCCACAGGCTGCGAGTCTCGCGGAACCAGCCCTCGCAGATGGCAGCGGGGCCGGAGGCGGCGGGGCGGTCGTGGCGGTCGGGGCCGGGCTCAGTTGCGGGCGGGCACCGCGCGGTCCCACAGCTGCCGGCAGAACAGAGCCGCAGCACAACCGCACCAGCTCTGCCCACCACCGGCGCCGCTTTTTAATTGTTTTGGTTACACTTTTTGTAATTATCTATTTTACTTATTTTGATATCACACTATTTATTTATTTAGTTTAAGTGTTTCCTTGTTTATTTGCTGCCTCATTTCACTAGAATATATGCTGTTTGTGTTGCATACATTTTGTCAGTTATTACTTATTTCCCAGAACTAAACCAAGTTCTGGAACTTATTAGGTAAATCAATGAATGCATTAGTAAGTTAATTTGGTGACTCAGATCCATAATCATATCCAGGACACTTTTGTAACCAGTGCACATTTATGGGTTATATTTGCTAATGAATGTCTGAGAAAAAATGTAGACATTTTTTTCTAAATAACTGTGCACATAGATAAAACAACCTTGCTGCAGAAAAGATGAAGGGCTTTACAGAAGGTTTACAATCCAACCTTAATCTATTGTCTTTATATAGTCCACAATGAGATAATCACTTCTCTGGAGAAGGAGGTAATAGAATCAACAAAAGGGGCTCCAACTCCTCATTCAGACCCCACTCTGTCTCCTAATGCAGGTCCTCTGTGGGCTTAAGTTATGTGATAAGCACACTCCCTGGTAGTCCTTTCTCTTTCCAAGTTTCTCAGGTCTGTTTCGGATAGGGCACATTGCTACACACACAGACACACACGGATTATTTGAGGGACATCTTATGGTGAGAATCCTCAAGGGGCAGTGCTCTGTAGTTGCACAGATCAGGCCATAGATCTCCTGATGTTTTAAGCCATTCTGAAAATGAGACTCTCCTCAATTCTGCAATATCTGTCTCCTAATTCCCCCAAATCTCTTTTCTCCTTTTGATTAAAGACCCATAACACCATAATAATACAGGGGATGACCCTGTCCTGACAGGGTTCTCTGGATATTTGCTGCCCAGGACTGGCACCTTGTATTCTTGATGATGATGATAATGATAATTGAGGTGGAATTCTCATAATCTAAAGATAAATATTTTAAAGGGTACATCTAACACCATGTCTAACAGTTCTGAAATATTTTCATCACCCCAAAAGTAATCCCCAAACCCATAAGGCATTACATTCTCTCTTTTGTGCCCTACTCCCTGGAAAACATTGATCTGCTTTCTTATCTCTATGGTTTTACCTATTTTGAATGTCTTATAAATGTAATCATACTATACACAATTATTCATACCTGGGTTCTTTCACTTAACATAAGGTTATCACTGTTAATCCACATTGTAGCATGAATTTGTAGTTCATTCCTTTTTATTGGTGAATGATTTCCCAATGTAGGCATATAACACATTTGTTTATGAATTCATTCATTAGTAGATGCATGGGTTTCCATATTTTATTGTGAATTACACTGATATGAACATCAGTTACAAGTATTTGAGGACCTTTACTCAAATCTTTTTTGTAAAAGTGAAGTTGCTGTATCGACACAGGTCAGAATAGAGAACCTTTAGCTGGCAGGAAGTGAGGCATGGGACTAGGATTGTAAATGAGCCAATCCTGAGCCATTCTTGTTGGACCAATCAAGATAGCCCAGAATGCATGCACCAATCAGAATGGCCTTCATTTGAACCAATCACAATTCACTCTTAGTTGGTCCCCCATTTGACCACAGTGCAGTCCCTTATTTGCATAAAAATTAGCCAATCAGAGTATACCAAGTGTCGCAGCCCTCCCCCCTCTAACCTATAAAAGTCCAAGACAATGCACCGAGGACGAGTCTCTCAGGTTTGCTGGAGCTGTGTTGTTTCCTTGCCCTGCCCAGAGCTGCAAAATTGTTGGAGCTGTAATATTGTTTATCCTGTAACACTGCATCAGTTTTGACTCCAAGTTGCAAGTTTGGAAGAGCTGTAACACTGCATGAACTGTAACCCTGCCTCAACTTTAACTCTCCGTGAGCCGCAATCTGTGGGGAGTGGTGTGGTTCCTCTACTTGGACATTGGTTTCTATAACGTTTCAAATAAAGGTTTGCTGTCGTTTTGCTGCTGGCTTTTCCTATCTGTGAATTCCTTCTCGGCGGGACCAAAGCTGCAGTAGGACTTCACTCTGGCAGGGGCCTGGCTTGATCCAGTGAGGGAGCCGGTGAGAGAGCCACGTTAATGTGATTCAATTTTCAAAGTACCATCAAATTTTTTTCTACAGCAACTGCATAATTTTACACTTCCATCAGAGGTGTGTAACTAAAAATCTCTCCCAATCCATCTCAACACATATTTTGCATTAAAAATTATTCCTGCAGGGTAGGAAGTGGTGTATCATTATAGTTTGTAATTGCATTTCACTAAGAAACTAATAGTGCTTTGCGTTTTCTCATGTGCTAATTACTCGTACCTAACATCTCTGGAGAAAGGTCTATTCAAAGTCTTTTACCTCTTTAAAAATTACCTCATTTGTATTTTTGTTGTTGGATTGAGTTTCTTTTATATCCTGCATATTCATCCCTTCTTAAATACAAAATTTGAAAAGATTTTCTCCCTTTCTGTAGCTTGCGTGTTACTCTGCCTTCAAAGTGTTCTGGTTTGAGAAGTTTAAAATTGTGCGTTATATCCACGATATCTGTGTTTTGTTTGTGCCAAAAACCTAAAGCCATGAAGGTTTTACCCCTGTGCTTTCTAGTGAGAATACATTGTTTTAGCTTATGAAAATAAATCATTGATCCATTTGAATTATGTACCATTTTTTCCTGGGAACTCAATTCTATTCCATTCATCCATATTTCTATGCTTACACAAATATAATACAGTTTGATTATGTAACTTTGTAGACAGCTTTGAAATCAGTAATGGAGACCCCTCCAACTTTCTATTTTTATCTCAATGTGGATTTGGCTACTTAAGTTCACTCAAATTTCCTTTACTCAAAAAATTAGGCCTTCTGATTCATGAAGTCTTTCCATTTATTTTGGTCTTAATTTATTTCAGTATTTTTTGTAGTTTATGAGATACAGGTTTTATGCCTTCATGGTTAAACTTTTTCCAAAGTATTTTCTTAACTCTGTAAATTGTCTGGTTTTTTTCACTTTCATATAGAATAATTTATTGTAAATATGTAGAAAGACAACTAATTTTTCACTTTGCTTTTGTATTCTGTAGCTTTTGCTAAAGAGTTTTATTAATGTAAGAGATATGGGTTACTGAGGGTTTTCTAGGTGTAAGATTACATAATCTGTGATGGCAGATAGTTTGACATCATTTTTTACAATGTGGATGCCATTCATATCTTTTTGTATTCCTAGTTTCTTGGCTAGAATTGTTGGTAACATGAATGGAAGTTGCAAAAACTGGTCTTAACCTTGTTCCTGATGTTAGAGGAAAAGCTTTCACACTTTCGCCATTGAGTATATTAGCTGTGGGCTTTACATGTATGGCCTTTCTCATCCCTGCATGGTATTCTCATTTTATGGAATGTTTCCATTATAAAGTATGGTTGGACTTCAAATGCCTTTCTGCTTAAATCATATGGATTGTATGTTTTTTAGTTTCTCCCTTTTGATCTGTTACTGTTCATTACATTGATATTCTTCTGTGGATTCATCCTTGTATTCCTGGGATAAATACCATTTGTCATGGTTATAATCTCTTTCACATGCAGGTGAATTCAGGTTGCTAGCACTTGAGTTGTTTTGTAATTATATTCATAATGCATTTTGGTCTGTGATTTTCTTTTCTTGTAGTGAATTGTTCTACTTTGGTATTAGGGTAATGATGGATTCGTAGTATGAGTTATGATGTGTTATCTCTGCTCCAATTTTTTGAAACAGTGTGAGAAGGAATGGTGCTAGCTCTTCAAACAACTGCAAGAATCCACCCATGAAGCCATCTGGACCTGGGTTTTTCCTTGTTGGAAGGGTTTTGATTACCGAGACAATCTACTCACTTAAGTCTTTTCAGATTTTCTCTATTAGGCCATTTTTGGTAGTTTGTGTGTTTGTAGGAATTTGTGTATTTAATCTACATTATCCAAGTTTTTGGTCTCTAATTGATCATAAAATTCTCTTATAATCCAACTAAGTTCAGTGAAGTCAGTAGCTACAACTCTTATTTCTGATGCATAATTGAAGCTTTTCTTTTTTCCTATTCAACACAGCTGAATATCTGTTAAAAATATCTTTTTAAAGAACCAGTTGTAGTTAGTTAATTTCCTTAATTTTCTTTTTTTTTTTTTTTTTTTTTTTTTTTTTGGCTTTTATAAAGGGGGTTTATTTGGTTACAAAGTTACAGTCTTAAGGCCATAAAGTGTCCAAGGTAAGTCATCAACAGTCGGGTACCTTCACTGGAGGATGGCCAATGGTGTCCGGAAAACCTCTGTTAGCTGGGAAGGCACATGGCTGGCATCTGTTCTGGCATTCTGGTTTCAAAATGACTTTTTCCCAGGGCGTTCCTCTCTAGGCGTCTGCTTGCTTCTGGGTTGCATTTTCAAAAATGTGTATGTAAGCTGCAGCTCCTCTAAAATGTTACTCTCAGTTGCTCTCTGCATCTAGGCCTGTGTAGTTCTTTTTTTTTTTTTTTTTTTTTTTTTTTTTTTTTTTTTTTTAATCATCATTTTATTGAGATATATTCACATACCACGCAGTCATACAAAACAAATTGTACTTTCGATTGTTTACAGTACCATTACATAGTTGTACATTCATCACCTAAATCAATCCCTGACACCTTCATTAGCACACACACAAAAATAACAAGAATAATAATTAGAGTGAAAAAGAGCAATTGAAGTAAAAAAGAACACTGGGTACCTTTGTCTGTTTGTTTCCTTCCCCTACCTTTCTTTTTTTTTTTTTTTTTTTTTTTTTTTTTAAATCATCATTTTATTGATATATATTCACATACCACGCAGTCATACAAAACAAATTGTACTTTCGATTGTTTACAGTACCATTACATAGTTGTACATTCATCACCTAAATCAATCCCTGACACCTTCATTAGCACACACACAAAAATAACAAGAATAATAATTAGAGTGAAAAAGAGCAATTGAAGTAAAAAAGAACACTGGGTACCTTTGTCTGTTTGTTTCCTTCCCCTACTTTTCTACACATCCATCCATAAACTAGACAAAGTGGTGTTTGGTCCTTATGGCTTTCCCAATCCCATTGTCACCCCTCATAAGCTACATTTTTATACAACTGTCTTCGAGATTCATGGGTTCTGGGTTGTAGTTTGATAGTTTCAGGTATCCACCACCAGCTACCCCAATTCTTTAGAACCTAAAAAGGGTTGTCTAAAGTGTGCATAAGAGTGCCCACCAGAGTGACCTCTCGGCTCCTTTTGGAATCTCTCTGCCACTGAAGCTTATTTCATTTCCTTTCACATCCCCCTTTTGGTCAAGAAGATGTTCTCCGTCCCACGGTGCCAGGTCTACATTCCTCCCTGGGAGTCATATTCCACGTTGCCAGGGAGATTCACTTCCCTGGGTGTCTGATCCCACGTAGGGGGGAGGGCAGTGATTTCACCTTTCAAGTTGGCTTAGCCAGAGAGAGAGGGCCACATCTGAGCAACAAAGAGGCATTCAGGAGGAGACTCTTAGGCACAAATACAGGGAGGCCTAGCCTCTCCTTTGCAGCAACCGTCTTCCCAAGGGTAAAACTTATGGTAGAGGGCTCAACCCATCAAACCACCAGTCCCCTATGTCTGTGGTCATGTTAGCAACCATGGAGGTGGGGTAGGCGAATACCCCTGCATTCTCCACAGGCTCCTCAAGGGGGCACTACATCTTTTTTTTTTTTTTTTCCCTTGTTTGTCTTTTTTCTTTTTTTTTTTTTTTTTTTTTTTTTTAACTTTCCCTTCCTTTTTCAAATCACCTGTATGAAAAAAAAGTTAAAAAGAAAACAAACATACAATAAAAGAGCATTTCAAAGAGACCATAGCAAGGGAGTAAGAAAAAGACAACTAACCTAAGATAACTGCTTAACTTCCAACATGTTCCTACTTTACCCCAAGAAAGTTACATATTATAGCAACATTTCAGTGAACTTGTTCCTACTACAACCATCAGAAATTAACAGACCATAGTCATTTCTGGGCATCCCCAGAACGTTAAATAGCTTATCTGTTCTTCTTGGATTATTGTTCCCCCTTCCTTAATTGCTCTCTACTGCTAGTTCCCCTACATTCTACAGTATAAACCATTTGTTTTACATTTTTCAAAGTTCACATTAGTGGTAGCATATAATATTTCTCTTTTTGTGCCTGGCTTATTTCGCTCAGCATTATGTCTTCAAGGTTCATCCATGTTGTCATATGTTTCACCAGATCGTTCCTTCTTACTGCCGCGTAGTATTCCATCGTGTGTATATACCACATTTTATTTATCCACTCATCTGTTGAAGGACATTTGGGTTGTTTCCATCTCTTGGCAATTGTGAATAATGCTGCTATGAACATTGGCGTGCAGATATCTGTTCGTGTCACTGCTTTCCGATCTTCCGGGTATATACTGAGGAGTGCAATCGCTGGATCGAATGGTAGCTCTATATCTAGTTTTCTAAGGAACTGCCAGACTGACTTCCAGAGTGGCTGAACCATTATACAGTCCCACCAACAATGAATAAGAGTTCCAATTTCTCCACATCCCCTCCAGCATTTGTAGTTTCCTGTTTGTTTAATGGCAGCCATTCTAACCGGTGTTAGATGGTATCTCATTGTGGTCTTAATTTGCATCTCTCTAATAGCTAGTGAAGCTGAACATTTTTTCATGTGTTTCTTGGCCATTTGTATTTCCTCTTCAGAGAACTGTCTTTTCATATCTTTTGCCCATTTTATAATTGGGCTGTCTGTACTATTGTCATTGAGTTGTAGGATTTCTTTGTATATGCAAGATATCAGTCTTTTGTCAGATACATGGTTTCCAAAAATTTTTTCCCATTGAGTTGGCTGCCTCTTTACCTTTTTGAGAAATTCCTTTGAGGTGCAGAAACTTCTAAGCTTGAGGAGTTCCCATTTATCTATTTTCTCTTTTGTTGCTTGTGCTTTGGGTGTAAAGTCTAGGAAGTGGCCTCCTAATACAAGGTCTTGAAGATGTTTTCCTACATTATCTTCTAGGAGTTTTATGGTACTTTCTTTTATATTGAGATCTTTGGTCCATTTTGAGTTAATTTTTGTGTAGGGGGTGAGGTAGGGGTCCTCTTTCATTCTTTTGGATATGGATATCCAACTCTCCCAGCCCCATTTGTTGAAAAGACCATTATGGCTCAGTTCGGTGACTTTGGGGGCCTTATCAAAGATCAGTCGGCCATAGATCTGAGGGTCTATCTCTGAATTCTCAATTCGATTCCATTGATCTATATGTCTATCTTTGTGCCAGTACCATGCTGTTTTGGCCACTGTGGCTTTATAATAAGCTTCAAAGTCAGGGAGTGTAAGTCCTCCCACTTCGTTTTTCTTTTTTAGAGTGTCTTTAGCAATTCGAGGCATCTTCCCTTTCCAAATAAATTTGATAACTAGCTTTTCCAAGTCTGCAAAGTAGGTTGTTGGAATTTTGATTGGGATTGCATTGAATCTGTAGATGAGTTTGGGTAGAATTGACATCTTAATGACATTTAGCCTTCCTATCCATGAACATGGAATATTTTTCCATCTTTTAAGGTCCCCTTCTATTTCTTTTAGTAGAGTTATGTAGTTTTCTTTGTATAGGTCTTTTACATCTTTGGTTAAGTTTATTCCTAGGTACTTGATTTTTTTAGTTGCTATTGAAAATGGTATCTTTTTCTTGAGTGTCTCTTCAGTTTGTTCATTTCTAGCATATAGAAACATTACTGACTTATGTGCATTAATCTTGTATCCCGCTACTTTGCTAAATTTGTTTATTAGCTCTAGTAGGTGTATCGTTGATTTCTCAGGGTTTTCTAGATATAAGATCATATCATCTGCAAACAATGACAGTTTTACTTCTTCTTTTCCAATTTGGATGCCTTTTATTTCTTTGTCTTGCCGGATTGCCCTGGCTAGCACTTCCAGCACAATGTTGAATAACAGTGGTGACAGCAGGCATCCTTGTCTTGTTCCTGATCTTAGAGGGAAGGTTTTCAGTCTCTCACCATTGAGTACTATGCTGGCTGTGGGTTTTTCATATATGCTCTTTATCATGTTGAGGAAGTTTCCTTCAATTCCTACCTTTTGAAGTGTTTTTATCAAAAAGGGATGTTGGATTTTGTCAAATGCTTTTTCAGCATCTATTGAGATGATCAATTGATTTTTCCCTTTCGAGTTTTTAATGTGCTGTAATACATTGATTGTTTTTCTGATGTTGAACCATCCTTGCATGCCTGGAATGAACCCCACTTGGTCATGGTGTATGATTTTTTTAATGTGTCTTTGGATTCGATTTGCAAGTATTTTGTTGAGGATTTTTGCATCTATATTCATTAGGGAGATTGGCCGGTAGTTTTCCTTTTTTGTAGCATCTTTGCCTGGTTTTGGTATTAGATTGATGTTAGCTTCATAAAATGAGTTAGGTAGTGTTCCATTTTCTTCAATGTTTTGAAAGAGTTTGAGTAAGATTGGTGTCAGTTCTTTCTGGAAAGTTTGGTAGAATTCCCCTGTGAAGCCATCTGGCCCTGGGCATTTATTTGTGGGAAGATTTTTGATGACTGATTGGATCTCTTTGCTTGTGATGGGTTGGTTGAGGTCTTCTATTTCTTCTCTGGTCAGTCTAGGTTGTTCATATGTTTCCAGGAAATTGTCCATTTCTTCTACATTATCCAGTTTGTTGCCATACAGTTGTTCATAATATCCTCTTATAATTTTTTTAATTTCTTCAGGATCTGCAGTTATGTCACCTTTTTCATTCATTATTTTGTTTATATGGGTCTTCTCTCTTTTTGATTTTGTCAGTCTAGCTAGGGGCTTGTCAATCTTGTTGATCTTCTCAAAGAACCAACTTTTGGTGATATTTATCCTTTCTATTGTTTTTTTGTTCTCTATGTCATTTATTTCTGCTTTAATCCTTGTGATTTCTTTTCTTCTACTTGGTTTAGGATTGGTTTGCTGTTCATTTTATAGCTTCTTCAGTTGATCCATTAGTTCTTTGATTTTGGCTCTTTCTTCCTTTTTAATATATGCGTTTAGTGCTATAAATTTCCCCCTTAGCACTGCTTTTGCTGCATCCCATAGGTTTTGGTATGTTGTGTTCTCATTTTCATTCGTCTCTATATATTTAGCAATTTCTCTTGCTATTTCTTCTTTAACCCACTGATTGTTTAGGAGTGTGTTGTTTAACCTCCAGGTATTTGTGAATTTTCTAAGTCTCTGATGGTTATTGACTTCTAATTGTATTCCATTGTGGTCAGAGAATGTGCTTTGAATAATTTCAATCTTTTTAAATTTATTGAGGCTTGTTTTATGTCCCAGCATATGATCTATTCTGGAGAAAGTTCCGTGAGCACTAGAAAAGTATGTGTATCCTGGTGATTTGGGATGTAATGTCCTGTAGATGTCTGTTAAATCTAATTCATTTATCAGATTGTTTAGGTTTTCAATTTCCTTATTGGTCTTCTGTCTGGTTGATCTATCTATAGGAGAGAGTGATGTGTTGAAGTCTCCCACAATTATTGTGGAAACATCAATTGCTTCCTTTAGTTTTGCCAATGTTTCTCTCATGTATTTTGTGGCACCTTGATTGGGTGCATAGACATTACGATTGTTATTTCTTCTTGCTGAATTGCCCCTTTTATTAGTATGTAGTGGCCTTCTTTGTCTCTCAAAACATCCCTGCATTTGAAGTCTATTTTATCTGAGATTAATATTGCTACACCTGCTTTCTTTTGGCTGTAGCTTGCATGAAATATTTTTTTCCATCCTTTCACTTTCAATTTCTTTGTGTCCCTGTGTCTAAGATGAGTCTCTTGTATGCAACATATTGATGGTTCATTTTTTTTGATCCATTCTGCGAATCTATATCTTTTAATTGGGGAGTTAATCCATTACATTCAACGTTAAAACCGTGAAGGCATTTCTTGAATCGGCCATCTTATCCTTTGGATTATGTTTGCCATATTTTTCCCTCTCTCTATTAATATCCTTTATTGTACCCATACCGAATCTCTTTAGTACTGAACCTTTCTCCAAGTCTGTCTGTCCTGTCTTTGTTTCTCTGTCTGTAGGGCTCCCTTTAGTATCTCCAGTAGGGCAGGTCTCTTGTTAGCAAATTCTCTCAGCATTTCTTGTCTGTGAAAAATTTAAGCTCTCCCTCAAATTTGAAGGAGAGCTTTGCTGGATAAAGTATTCTTGGCTGGAAATTCCTCTCTCTCAGAATTTTAAATATATCGTGCCACTGCCTTCTCGCCTCCATGGTGGCTGCTGAGTAGTCACTACTTAGTCTTATGCTGTTTCCTTTGTATGTGGTGAATTGCTTTTCTCTTGCTGCTTTCAGAACTTGCTCCTTCTCTTCTGTGTTTGACAGTGTGATCAGTATATGTCTCGGAGTGGGTTTTTTTGGATTTATTCTATTTGGAGTTCGCTGAGCATTTATGATTTGTGTATTTATGTTGTTTAGAAGATTTGGGAAGTTTTCCCCAACAATTTCTTTGAATACTCTTCCTAGACCTTTACCCTTTTCTTCCCCTTCTGGGACACCAATGAGTCTTATATTCGGACGTTTCATATTATCTATCATATCCCTGAGGTCCATTTCGAGTTTTTTCAATTTTTTTCCCCATTCTTTCTTTTATGCTTTCATTTTCCATTCTGTCATCTTCCAGGTCACTGATTCGTTGTTCAACTTCCTCTAGTCTTGTACTATGAGTGTCCAGAATCTTTTTAATTTGGTCAACAGTTTCTTTAATTTCCATAAGATCATCCATTTTTTTATTTAGTCTTGCAATGTCTTCTTTATGCTCTTCTAGGGTCTTCTTGATTTCCTTCATATCCCGTACTAGGGTCTCATTGTTCATCTTTAGTTCTTTGAGTAGCTGCTCTAGGTGTGTCTCTTCTGGTCTTTTGATTTGGGTGCTTGGGCTTGGGTTATCCATATCGTCTGGTTTTTTCATATGCTTTATAATTTTCTGTTGTTTTTGGCCTCGTGGCATTTGCTGACCTTGATAGGGTTCTTTTAGGGTTTGTAGACCAGTTGAAGTCCTTATCTCTAATTTATCAGATCTACAGCTTCGTGGAGTACACTTTCTCTAACTAACCAGCAGGTGGCGTCCACGAGCCACCTGTTCTCCACAAGCCAGATCTCCCCTGCTTAGCCTTTTTGGTGAGTGGGGGAGTGAGTCTTGTGGGGCCCAATTGGTGTCCCAAGCTTGCGTGTGTAGTTGGTGTTGCCTGCCCTGTATGTGGGGCGTGTTTCTGGGCAGTCGGGGAGGGGGGGTGGCCCTAACAATCAAATCTCCCTGATGATCCTAGAGTTTTAAAGCTGCTGCAATAATCTAATCCTTCAGTTCAGTCCTGCCACAGTTTGTCTCTGCCACTGACCCACAAGTCTTTGGTATTGGCGTATGGCTCCTGAGACTTGCAAGTGGGCCCCTCTTCCAGGCTGTGCACCCCGGGTCCTCTGTTGAGGGATGACTGTGCTATGTCACAGGTGAGTGCCGTCCCCCCAGGGCAGTTCTGGGCTGCTGGGCTGTGTTGGGAGGCTCCCAGTCTGCTCAAATGATGGCTGAATGGGGCTCTGTTAATTCACACTGCTCCCCCTTCCCAGCTCTGGGACATTCAGCTGAGGTTGCAGGGAAGGCTAATGTCCACGCCCAGTTTTGTGGTGTGTGCCTGTTATTTGAAGCACTTCCGTCACACTGGGTTGTCTGGGGCAGCTCTGGGCTATGGGGCTGGCGATGGGCAGGAGTGTTTCCTGTCCACCAGGATGGTGGCTGTGAGCGGACACCCCCCTTTTCTTGGGAAGTTGTGTTGTTTAGTGAATTTTCTCAGCCACTGGATTATTGCCTTTTGTCTCAGAGCTCTCTTAGTTCTGCTCTTGAGTTGACGTGCCCAAATTTCAATTCTTTGAAGCTTTCTGTATTGAGCTTCTTAGAGTAATTGTTTTAGAAAAAGCAAAAAGGATTTAAAAAAAAAAAAAAAAAAAAAAAAAACGGCCCTCCTCAGAGATCTAATGGGTTATTGAAATGCTAATAGAAAAAGCAACCAGGGCCATTAAGGAAAGGTGCCCAGGGCAGAGAGATCAGCCTTGCTTCGGGATTTGCATATGCGCCTCAAGGCCTGATCTCCGCCCTTCCCCTTTCTGTGTTCACCAGAACTCCAAAAATCCTCTGCTTTTACTTTGGAGCTTCTCGTGTTGTTTTCCTTCTATGCCCGTCTCCTCTCTGCTGGGCTGGCTGCTCTCAGAGTCTCTGGTGTCTGGCCTCAGTCTATCTATGGTTGGAGTTTGAATCAGTAGAATGAGTTTCCGATAAGAGCAGCCACTGCAATTCTCCCCTCTCCTTCCTGGAGCTGACAGCCCCTCCTCCCCCGGGACTGAGCCTGGCAGGGAGGGGCGCGGGTCCCCTGGCCGCAAAAACTTACAAATTTCGCTGATCTCAGCAGTTCCACGTTTTCATGAGTGTTGTATGAAGTATGCCCAAAGACAGATTGCTCTGTGGTGTCCAGTCCACGCAGTTCCTGGCTTTTTACCTACTTTCCTGGAGGAGTAACTAAAACATACGGATCACCAGTCTGCCATCTTCAATTTCCTTAATTTTCATTATATTGCATTTATTATAAATAGCATATATTATGTATTATATATTTTTATTATATTGAGTTTAACTCAACTATATTTTTACTTGCTTTATTTTGCTAGCTTTGTGTTTAGTTTGCTATTTTATCACACTTCCCACATGAACAGTTCATATATGAATTTTAGATATTTTTCTTTAATGTAATCATTCAAAACTATGCATATATCACTGAGAACTGCTTTCACTCCATCCCATAAGTTCTGTTATATTGTATTTTAATCTTCACTGGTATCCAAATTTTTTCTAATTTCCCTTATATATCTCTCTTCAGCTCATTGGTTAAGTCTGTGTTGTTTAATTTAAAAATACATGTTTTCTAATTTTCTTTCTGGTAAAATATATGTAAGTTTTCTAATATATAGTTTCATTTCATTGTGTTTATTATAAATGACATTCTTGCTACAGGAATTACTTTTTGAAGATTAGACTATTTTTGGCCTAATGGTGTATCATAGATAATCCACACACACATGGGTGAGAATGTGTATTCAATGACTATTGTTAGGGGAATGTTCTGTTCAGTTAATTTCTAACATTGTTCATGTCGTTTATTTCCTTTTCTGATATTTTGTACAGATGTTCTATCCAGTGTTAAAAGTGTAATATTGAATTCTCCAAATTTCATTGTAAATTTGTATAATTTTATTTGAATATGAATGAAAATCTTGTTCCATATATTTTGATCTTGGACCTTTGTTTTGGGGTGTGTATGTTTGTACTTCTTACATATTCTTGAAGGTTCTGCCATTTTATCAATACACAATCTACTTGTCTCCTGTAACAGCCAGGTTTGGATGTATGGTCTATTCTTTCTGATATTAGTGGAGCCACCCATCACAACCGGTTACTTCTAACATCCAAGAATGCATGCCATCCTTTCACTATCAAAGTGTTTGTCTTCAGATTTGAAGGAATGTCTTGTAGATAGCATATTTTTGGTTTACCTTTACTATCCATACTTCCAACCCCACCCCCTTTTAATTTGAGAGGTAATCCATCATTTCTAGTTTAGGTTATTGCTGATATGGTTTTAAGACTGCCATTTTGCTTTTTTAAATATATTGCTCATATCATATTTTCCCTCAATTCTTCCATTACACTGTTTTTAATTAAAATTTTGTGTTGTACCTTTAAAATTTTATTAGTGGTTGTCATGGGGCTTTTAACAATCTCTTAAATTAACCAATTTAGCTTCAATAGCATTGTTTACAAGATGATTCATCTCCTCAGTTCTGCCCTTGCCCTTTCTGCTGACACCGTTACAAATTATATTGTATACATGGTTTTTTTGTTAACATGGATGTATAACTGTTTTAGCATTAAGTGCAAAATAGTGGATTATATTCCTACCTATGTAGTTATTTTTACCAGTTATCTTCATTTGTCATATGACTTCAAGTTACTCTCTAGTATCTATCTACCATTTCTACCTAATTTCTTTAAAGGGGTGTCTACTAGCTGCAAAATCATTTATTATTATTCTTGGAATGCCTTCTGAGAAAAATAAAATTTTATGGGGATAGAGTTCCTGGTTGACACTTTCTCTCTCTCATCCTTTAAGTATGTCTTTCCATTGCCTTCTGGATCTATGGATTCTGATGAGAAATCATCTCCTTCTCTTAATTGAAGATTATTTTTAGGTGATGGGTCACTTCTGATGCTGCTATGAAGTTTCCCTCTTTCACTTTGAATTTGTTAGGCTGTTTATAATGTGTAACAGTGTGGGTCTCTTAGATCTTATCCTTCTTTAATTCATTGTGCTTAATTGGATATGTAGATTCACATATTTTATCAAACTGGAAGTTTTACGCCATTTTTTATGACCCTTTTTCCCTCTTCATTCTGGTTTCCCTGGAGTCTCAAGTTTTGCTAGTTTTTCTTCATTTTCCTTTCTGCTCTTCAGACAGAATGATTTCAAGTAATGAACCTTCAAGTTCATGGAGACTTCTGCTTCCTCACATTTGCTGCTGAAATCCTTCAGTTAATTTTTATTGTGGGTATTGTAATTTTCAACCCTAGAAATTATTTTTGGTTAGTTTTTCTCACTTTGTTGATAAATATTATATATCTTGTGTATAACTATGTATAGAATATGAAATTGTTTACTGACATTTTTATTTCTTGAATCATTCTACTGCTTTTTTTAGTTTTGTCCAAGGTCTTCTTAAATTTCAAAAAAGATACAGACCAGGCTGCAGCCACTGCTTGGAGCAGTGTGGCTCCGAGAGCTGCCAGGTTATTTCAGGAAGTCAGCATGAGGAGGAGGAGGAATTGTAACAGGAGTAGGAGGTGGCAGACAACCTAAAGGAAAGATGCGGAAGAGTGCGGGGAGTCCTCAGGAGGAGGTGGGACTTGCCAGGCTGCTCACCTCTTGTTGGCAGTGGGCAACTGGGCAGGTGGTGCAGCTCTCCATCTGGTCGACCCAGTGCAGTTGCCTGCAGGCCTGCTACCCTGGGCAGCGCTTGAATCCTCCCAGAGTGGGACTGCAGAGGAGACCACCACTGTGTTCCTCAAACTCCACAACCAGGCCTGAGACTGGAATTGAAACAGTACAACTACTGCTTCCATCTGAGAAAAATAGAAGGGTATTCCTTTTATGTCATTATTGGTGCAAGCTATGTTTAATGGAGATCCTGATGAAGGTGGAGCACTAGTATTTAAGAAAGATGTAAACTTTCAGGACAGTGATAAGAGAACCCATGCTGGTGTGTATCTCAGAGATGCAGAGATCATTGAACTGCTTATTTTATCTGGAGCTAGAGTTAATGCCAAAGACAGCAAATGGTTGGTTGAAAGCTTTATGCTGAGCAGTTGCATCTTGTAGTGAGGAAGCAGTTCAGGTACTTTTGAAGCATTCTGAAGATGAAATACTCAAGAAAAAAATGGAGAAACACCTTCACACATTGCTGCTAATAAAGCTGTAAAGTATGTGAAAGATAGTACCTTTGCAAAGTAATGTGAATGTGTCTGATCAAGCAGTGAGAACTGTATTACATCGTTACAGCTTTCAGTGGACTTAGTGAGATCTTCAAAGTATGCTTGTCTAGAATTGCCAAAATAACTTAGATAAGAAAAACAAGCATGCTTTCCATTGAGCAGCATATATAAAATTACTTGTGGCATATGGAGCTGAAGTGACATGCAAGGATAAGAGGTCTTATATACCTCTTCATGTGACAGCCTCTGGTGGAATGCAGAGCCTGGTCAAATACCTTCTAGATCTTGGAGTTGAAATGAATAAGCCAAATGCCTTTGGGCATACACCTCTTCATGTAGCCTGCTATAATGGACAAGATGTTGTAGTGAAAAAATTATAGATGTGATGCTAATGTCAATCAGAAGAATGCAGAAAGATTTGCTCCTTTGCACATTGCTGCTGCTTAAACACATGCAGCATTGTGTTTAGAGCTTCTTGTTAGCAGTGGGGCTGGTGTCAGTATGAAGAGCAAAGATGGGAAAATCCCACTGCACATGACTGCCCTCCACAGTAGTTTCTACAGATCACAAACCATCAGAGTAGATCTATAATCGACCGTGAGGATAAGAATGGAAGCACTCATTGGCAAATAGCATGGTATGGCCATGAGCTACTAATCAACACTCTTACTACAAGTGGTGCAGACACTGCAAAACATGGCATACATGGAATGTTCTCCATTTGTATGGTAGCCTTAAGTGGTTTTGCATATTGTTCATGAAATTTCTTTCTTCAGCTTTTGATATAGATACCCCAGATGATTTTGGCAGGACCTGTCTACATGCAGCTGGAGGGAATTTGGAGTGCCTAAATCTGCTGAATACTGGTGCAGACTTCAACTGAGAGGGCAAATTTGGGAGACCTCCACTACACTATGCTGCTGCCAACTGCAGCTACCAGTGCCTGTGTTTTGTGGGATCAGGAGCAAGTGTGAATGACCCTGATGAAAGAGGTTGCAGACCCTTGGACTATGCAGGTACATCAGACACAGATAGCAAGTGTCTGACTTACTGAGAAATGATACAAATCCAAGGATTGTGGATAAGCAAGGATACAATGCAGTTCATTATTCAGGTTCTTATGGTCATCATTTAATCTTCAGCAGATTGCAAGTGAAACTCCTTTAGAGGTTTTAATGGAAACTTCGGGGACAGAATTATTCAGTGATTAAGGCAATAAAACTATAAGCCCATTACACTTGGTTCTCATCATGGTCACTATCAAGCACTGGAGGTGTTGCTACAGTTTTTGTTATGTCTTGATGTGAGATACAGTAGTGAAAGGACACCATTACCTCTTGCTGTATTTAAAGGTCATGTTGAATGTGTGGATGTACTCATTAGTCAGGGAGCTTCACTCTTAGAAAAGGAATACATTTTGAAGAAAACAACTATACCTGCTGCAGCAACAAATGGTCATTTAGAATGTCTATGGCTATTAATAGTAAATACAGAGCCACAAAGGTAGTACATATTCAAGATAGAAATGGACAGACTCCTCTGATGCTGTCTGTTCTCAATGGGCACATGGACTGTTTTACTCACTACTGAACAAAGGAGCGAAGGTAGATGCCAAAGATAAATAGTGGCAGACAACATTGCATAGAGGGGCAGTTAGTGGCCAGGAAGAATGTGTAGATGCAGAACTTCAACATGGTGCTAAGTGCTTATTTTTGGATAGCAGGGAGCAGACACCCATATACTTGTCACCTCCCTGTGGACACATTGGTATTCTTGGAGCCCTTTTGCAGTCTGCAGCATCTGTGGATGCAAATCCAGTGGCAGGAGAAAATCAAGGATATATGGGCAGTTCACTGGGCTTGCTAAAATTGTCACAGGAAGGTTTCCAGACAATGGAAGGAAATACCTTCAGTCCATTGCATTGTGCCGTGATAAATGACAATGTAGGTACTGCTAAGATGTTAATTGATACACTAGGTGCCAGAATTATGAAAGCCACAGATTCCAAAGGAAGAACAACTCTTCATGTTGCAGCCTTCACAGACCATGTAGAGTGGTTAAAGTTGCTGCTCAGCCATAATGCTCAAGTGAATTCCATGGACTTTTCTGGAAAACACCTTTCTGATGACTGCAGAAAATGGACAATTATAGTTGAGATGCTAGTTTGCAGTGTTGGTGCAGATCCAAATTTACAAGTTAATAGTAAAAACACTGCCCTTCGTTTGGTTTGGTTTGGAGCAAGGTTCATGAAACTAGTGCCTTGTTAATACTAGAGTAGATAACAGATGGAAACCTCATCAATACAACCAGTGCAGCCTTGCAAACACCTCTGCATGTTGCTGCCCAAAATGGGCTAACATTGGTGGTTCAGGAACTTTTGGGGAAAGGAGCAAGTGTGCTCCTAGTAGATAAAAATGGATATTCCCCACCTTTGTCCTGTGCTCCCAAAAGGACATGGGTGATTGCCTGGCTCTCACTTTGGCCACCATGATGCCTGTCTCATCAAGTAGCCTTTTATCATCCCTGCTTTTAAATGCCATTAAAAATTTGACCAATGCATCAAAGATGGCTGTGAAACCTTGCCAGTCATGTGGTGTGAACCCCAGTCATATTGCAGTTTCAAACTTTGGTGGGGAACAGGAGCACTTATTCACCCATGTGTATGAGGACAAGTCATTTCTGAGACCTAAGAGGATGAGCTGAAGACCCAAAGAGGGTGTCCTAATATTAAAACTGCAATTTGTGCTTTTTCAGGAAAAAGGCACATTCTTGTTCACATGCAGATTCTAACTAAAAGGAAAGATCATAAAGTGAGTGAAGGTAAGAGATGCAATGACATTTGGGAGAATTTTAAAGACAAGTTTTGCAAAGGAACTTCTAGAATCTTGAAATAGACTTGAGCAGAGCAAAACACTTTTGATATAAAATTGTAATTTGGTTTTGCAGTGCTAGGAATAAATTGGGGTGCTGTGCATTTTAATCTGCTTACACGAGCAACACTTGTAAGAGAAGAGATAAGGACACTAGATCCAAATTTTATCTAATTAAACTACAACTGGACTTAAAGGCAATAAACATTTGGTACAGTAGGCATTATGGGCACAGCATATTGAAAAGAATGAAATAACTTAAAGGTTTTTAAAACAAAATTGCCATTTTTTGAAAACTATAGAAAGTGAAATGAGACATTATCTAAACCAAGCTTTAGTATTTCTGAAAAAATGAAGCTGGGATTTAGTTTATAATGTTGATTTTTTAAAAGAAAACAATCCAAAGCCTTCCATCACAGCATTAAACCATGAGAGACAGCCAATGTATTTTTACTTTTCTTGTTTTACATAAAAATTCTAAAATTCCAATTTTTGTAATAGAATTGAAAACCAGCTGACTTTGTGCAATCAGGGTGAAAATATTTGTGACAGACATGAAATTGGGGTGGGTCTGTTGTTGCCCAGTTTGGAATGCTTTGAATTTAAAATTGAGCTATTTTTGTTAAAAATTGTAAAGAATTTCCTAGAGGTACAAAATTTCATGCAAATCAAAAAGATTATTTTCACCCTATTGCAATGGAAGTGGTCCTGGGGAGTGGAGTTTTCAACTTCACTATGTTGCATGGTACACCTTTGTCACTTATGTTATTTTTTGCCTCCACAATGGGTCAGGGGATTTTTCATTATTGTTGATGTTGATTGAGTTATGAAAAAGGGAAGAATCAAAAGGAAAAAAAAATCTCTTGACACTTGTAAGTCTTAGAAGGCATTTCTATCTTGGGCCCCATTTAGATCCTGCTCAGATTTAAATTTTGTTCATAACTTGACTATTTGGAAAGGAAGTAATTGACTTCAGATCAGAAGACTGCCTTTCAAATAACAAAATAGTGAGGAAAGGGTGACATTTTGGCTTTTAGATAACAAATTGTATGGTTCTGCTTTCATTGTAATTGTCACTTTTCCAATTAAAGTGATATACATTTAGTGGGTCTTACAGGTCTGGGTAAAGTTCCATGACTTGTAACAAAATGATATCCAATTTCAATTTATCATTTTTGTATTGTGAAACTGGAAACTGACATTCTAAATTATCAGCTATTTTTCCTGAATCTAAAGTGTGAAAACATAGTATTTTGATCCTTTTGAAAATTGTGTGTTGTTTTCTTGAGGAATTAATGAGTATGTACATACAAATAGTGACTGCTTGAATACTGTATTTGCTTACATGATTTCAGTACAAGATTCCTATATAGTTTGGAGTATAATGAAACACAGATGTGAATTGTATTTAATGAGTAATGTATTGGGGTTGCATATTATCTAAAAACTTCAAAGTTTGCAAGGCATTGAGTACTAGATTTTAAGGATTTTTTCTAAGATATTCACAGAAATTATAGCTGTAATCCTCCATCTTTTCTTTGTAATATGAAGTCATGAACCTCCCTAATTATTAGTGGTAGAAGGTTAATATGCATTTTAAAGACAGTGAACTACATTTTCTATTGTACCTTTTCAGAAAAAAATCACCTGAAGGGGATTCTAAAAGCATATGTGTGCTTTCTCTGTCCTTTTAGGAATTATCTTTTGAATTCCCTGAGGGAATTTCCTAGAATCTCAGAATTCAAAGACACCTGAAGTTCATCTAGTCTAAGCTCCTAACAAGTTCAAGAGTCCCTTCTACAAGGGTGATCTTTCCACCGTGAACACTTCCAGTGGCTCTGCCTCCCCAGGTAGTCCATTCAGTTGCTGAGCGGCTCTAACCATTAGAAAGGTCTTCTTTATATGGAGTTGAAGCCTCCCTCCTGGTAACTTCTGTCCTTGGGGCCAGATCTGTCCTCCAAGAGAACTCTTGAGAGTGTTGGAAGGATGAATCTCACATCCTCTGCCACTTCTTCTCTATTACAGGCAGTGATACTTGCTGAAGTGATTTCTGGAAGGACTCCATAGACAAAATGTTACATTTACCACATCTAATGAAATCCAAGATGTACCTGTAAAGTAACAATTTATCCTGACACATACCAGGATTTATCCTGTTATGTAAATAATGTTACTACTGAAAACATTTGGAAGGTGGATCTTGTGATGTCTGGACCAATAGAAAAATTATTTCATTGCTTTGTAATCACATCTTGCAATAGTCTATCCCCCTGCTTGATCACACACCTCCTTTAGTCTGCAGCTGATAAGAAGGAATTTCAAATTATGCTCCCAAATAGTGTTTGAACAACATTAATATTAGGGTACATATATGAGCTTGAGTGAACACAGCATCACAGTAAGTTCCTTCATTGTTGCACCTTGTATGTAAGAGGCACCGAGGCCATTTAGGAGATCCAGGAGTAATTTAGTTCAGGAGATCTCTTAATGTGGCTGTCTATAGAAGGACATCTACATTTCTTCCACAAGGCAGGAGGGAGAGTCAAAGAAGGTAGAGAGGCAAAAGAAAAAGGAAAAAGAAAGAGAAAAAAATGACAGCTAGGAAGCATCAAAAGGAAAGATAACCTTAAATCAAAGTAAAGAATCAGACACCACCAATGTCAAGTGTCTAACATGCTTCCCCTATCCCCCCTTTTATCTACATTTACCTTGGTATATCGACTTTGTTACATTAAAGGAAGCATAATACAATGGTTCTGTTAGTTAAAGTCTCTAGTTTACATTGATTGCATCCCTCCCCCAATGCCTCCCCATTTTTAACACCTTGCAAGGTTGACATTTGCTTGTTCTCCCTCGTAAAAGAATATATTTGTACATTTTATCACAGTTGTTGAACACTCTAGATTTCACCTAGTTACACAGTCCCAGTCTTTATCTTTCCTCCTTTCTTCTGGTATCTCACATGCCCCCAACCTTCCTCTCTCAACCGTATTCGTAGTTATCTTTGTTCAGTGTACTTACATTGCTGTGCTACCATCTCCCAAAATTGTGTTCCAAACCACACACTCCTGTCTTCTCCTATCACTCTGTAGTGCTCCCTTTAGTATTTTCTGTAGGGTAGGTGTGTCTTGTTCACAAAGTCTCTCATTGTCTGTTTCTCAGAAAGTATTTTGAGCTCTCCCTCATATTTGAAGGACAGCTTTGCTGGATATAAGATTTTTGGTTGGCAGTTTTTATCTTTCAGTGTCTTAAATATATCATACCACTTCCTTCTTGCCTCCATGGTTTCTGCTGAGAGAATTGCACATAGTCTTATTAAGCTTCCTTTGTATGTGATGGATAGCTTTTCTCTTGCTGCTTTCAGGATTCTCTTTTTTCTTGACATTAGATAATCTGATTATTAAGTGTCTTAGTGTAGGCCTATTCAGATCTATTCTGTTTGTAGTATGCTGAGCTTCTTGGATCTGTAATGTTATGTCTTTCATAAGAGATGGGAAATTTTCATTGATTATTTCCTCTATTAGTGCTTCTGCCCCTTTTCCCTTCTCTTCTCCTTCTGGGACACCAATGATACATACATTGTTGTACTTTGTTTTGTCCTTAAGTTCCTGGAGACATTGCTCATATTTTTTTCATTCTTTTGTCCATCTTCTCCTTTGTGTATAGGCTTTCAGGTGTTTTGTTCTCCAGTTCCTGAGTGTTTTCTTCTGCCTCTTGAGATCTGCTGTTGTGTGTTTCCATTGTGTCTTTCATCTCTTGTGTTCTTCCTTTCATTTCCATAGATTCTACTAGTTGGTTTTTTTTTTTGACTTTTGATTTCTACCTTCTGTATGCCCAGTGTTTTTTTTTATAGCCTTTATCTCTTTTGCCAAATCTTCTCTAAACTTTTTAAATTCATTTAGCCTTAGTTGTTTAAATTCCTTTATCTCAGTTGAAGTGTATGCTTGTTCCTTTAACTGGCCCATAACTTCATTTTTCTTAGTGTAGGTTGTAGTTTCTATTGTCTGGGCATCTGACCTCCTATGCCACCCCAATCAGGTTTTCCCAGATGAGAACAGGATCAGTTCACAGAAGGAGGAAATATTCAGTATCCAGTTTCCCTGATGGTTTTTCTTAGAGAATTGGCACACCCTGTGGTTTTCTGCCTGGCAGGTGCACCTGTCAGCCTGTCACTGCATGGTGTAAGGTGGTATAGCCCATGGCTCTCCTACCCCAGGCTTTGGGGTCTGGTTCCAGTAAGGAAGGCAGTAGGTCTGGGCCCCTTCCTTTTCTCTTGGGAAGCTATGCCCTCTCCAGAGAGGTCAATTGCATATCATTAAGTTCTTTGTTTTTCTGACTCTGCTGGTCAAAATACCGTGATCTTAAAATGACTGAGGCTGGGGGAGGGGCAAGATGGCGGCATAGAGAGGAGTGGAAGCTACGTAGTCCCCCTGGAACAACTACAAAAAAACAGAAACAACTAGTAAATAATCCAGAATACCTGTGGGAGGACAAACGAGAGCATCCACTCATCATACACCAACCTGAATTGGGAGGAATGCCCGAGAACACAGCATAACATCTGTAAGTAAAACCAGTGGATCCAAGTCATGAGACCCCCTCCCCCATAGCCCAAGCTGCAAAGCCTCGTGGTGCCAGAGAGAAGCTCTCTCCCAGCAAGTGAATATAGTTCAGCTGAGTTCCAACTGGGGTTTTAAGTAGCGAGTGTGAACTGCTCACTACAGGTACGCATCCCCAAAAAACAGACAGAGGCTTTGGGTGATGACTGACCTGGGAGAGCCAGAGGGTTGCCTTGGACTGGGTCTGAAGGGGACTATCTGTTTCTTTTTTGGCTCAGTGGAGAAAGCCCCAGTCATTTTCAGTTTCCAGGGCTGTGAAGAGGAGAAGGGTGGAGACAGCACAAGCAGAGAGCAAGACCATTGAAATGCTAAAGACCTCCACCTGGGGGCTCTGTTGTCTCTAGGAGGAAAGGGGTGGGGCCCTTTCCATTCAGAACCAGACCCCAGAGCCTGGGGGAACATACGTCCTCACACCAGTCAAGAATTATAGGCTAACAGGCGTCACCTGCTGGGCAGAAAAGCACAGTGACCCAAGGCATCAAAGGGTGGAGCAATTTTCTAAGACACACCTGCAGGGAAACCAGATACTGAATATTTCTTCCCTCTGGGACCTGAGCCAGTTCTGGTCTGGGAACACCTGATTTGGATAACCAAGGAAACCATGCCTAGACAACAGAAAATTACAACCTACACTAAGAAAAACAAAGTTATGGCCCAGTCAAAGGAATAAATGTATGCTTCAACTGAGATACAGGAATTTAAACAACTGATGCTAAATCAATTCAAAAAGTTTACAGAAGATATTGCAAAAGAGATAGAGGCTGTAAAAGAAGCACTGAGCATGTATACAGCAGAAATCAAAAGTTCAAAAAAACAACTAGTAGAATCTATGGAAATGAAAGGCACAACACAAGAGATGAAAGACACAATGGAAACATACAACAGCAGATCTCAAGAGGCAGAAGAAAACACTCAGGAACTGGAGAACAAAACACCTGAAAGCCTACACACAAAGGAGCAGATGGAGAAAAGAATGAAAAAATATGAGCAACGTCTCTGGGAACTCAAGGATGAAACAAAGTACAACAATGCATGTATCATTGGTGTCCCACAAGAAGAAGAGAAGGGAAAGGGGGCAGAAGCAATAATAGAGGAAATAATTAATGAAAATTTCCCATCTCTTACAAAAGACATAAAATTACAGATCCAAGAAGCACAGTGTACTCCAAACAGGAGAGATCTGAATAGGCCTACGCCAAGGCACTTAATAATCAGATTATCAAATGTCAAAGACAAAGAGAGAATCCTGAAAGCAGCAAGAGAAAAGCAATCCATTACATACAAAGGAAGCTTAATAAGACTATGTGCGGATCTCTCAGCAGAAACCATGGAGGCAAGAAGGAAGTGGTGTGATATATTTAAGATACTGAAGGAGAAAAACTGCCAACCAAGAATCCTGTATCCAGCAAAGCTGTCCTTCAAATATGAGGGAGAGCTCAAAATATTTTCTGACAAACAGACAATGAGAGACTTTGTGAACAAGACACCTGTCCTACAGGAAATACTAAAGGGAGCACTACACGGGGATAGAAGACAGGAGTGCGTGGTTTGGAACACAATTTTGGGAGATGGTAGCACAACAATGTAAGTACACTGAACAAAGGTAACTATGAATACGGTTGAGAGAGGAAGGTGGGGATCATGTGAGACACCACAGGAAAGGAGGAAAGATAAAGACTGGGACTGTGTAACTTGGTGAAATCTAGAGTATTCAACAATTGTGATAAAATGTACAAATATGTTCTTTTACAAGGGAGAACAAGCAAATGTCAAGCTTGCAAGGTGTTAAAAATGGGGAGGCATTGGGGGAGGCCTGCAATCAGCATAAACTAGAGACTGGAACTAATAGAATCATTGTATTATGCTTCCTTTAATGTAACAGAGGTGATATACCAAGGTGAATGCAGATAAGAGGGGGGGATAGGGGAGGCATGTTAGACACTTGACATTGGTGGTATTGTCTGATTCTTTATCCTACTTTGATTTAAGGCTATTTTTCCTGTTGCTGCTTCCTAGCTATCTTTTTATTTCCTCTTTCTTTTGCCTCTCTACCTTCTTTGACTCTCCCTCCTGCCTTGTGGAAGAAATGCAGATGCCCTTGTATAGATAGTGGTGAAGGTGGTGAACACATAAATGTATGACCATGCAGAAAACCATCGATTATTTACTTGGGATGTAATGTATGGTGCGTGAACAAAACCATATTAAAAAAAAATGGGTTGATGACAAAACCTTGAGGGCAATATACTGAATGAAATAAGCCAGACACATTAGGACAATTATTGCAGGGTCTCACTGATAGGAACTAATTATAATATGTAAACTCATAGACATGAAATATAAGGTACCAAGATATAGGATGAGGCTTAAGAATGGGGAGTGGTTACTTAGTATGAGCAGAATGTTCAATTAGGATGAACTTAAATGTTTGAAAATGAACAGGGGTGTTGGTAGCAAGATGTGAGAATAGCTAACAGTGCCAAATGGTGTGTGAATGAGGTGGAAAGGGGAAGCTCAGAGTCATATATGAGACTAGAAGGAAAGTTGGAGGTCAAAAGATGGGAATGTATAAAACTGAATCCTATGGTGGGCAATGTCCATGATCAACTGTACAAATACTAGAAATCTCTTCCATGAACCAGAACAAATGTATGACAATACAATTAGAAGTTAATAATAGAGGGGCATATAGGGAAGAACTTCATACCTATTACAAACTATGTATTACAGTTAGTAGTATTTCAACATTTTTTCATAAACAGTAACAAATGTACTATATCAATACTACAAGTCAACAACTGAGGGGGGTTGGTTAGGGATAGGGGAGGATTAGAGTTTCCTTTTTTTTTTTTTTTCATCTTTCACTTTATTTCTTGTCTGGAGTAATGAAAAGTTTCTACAAATTGAACAAAAATTAAGTGTGATGGATGCACAGCTGTATGAGGGTACCCAGGGGCAAGTGATTGTACACTTTGGATCTTTGGATAATTGTATGGTATCTGAACAATCTCAATAAAAATGAAAAAAAAAAATGACTGAGGCTTTCTTTACTGCAAAGTGCTGTGGGCTGAAATTGGCTGAAGCTTTCTCCACAGAGAGAGAAAGGGACAGAAAGCTCCCAGATTCACCCATCAGCCAGAGATAACACCTGATCCTCTGGGCTCCCCATCCTGAGACAGATATGTCCCCTGACTCTCCCAAAGTCAGTTGTCACCAAAAGCCTGTCTGCTTGTTGGGGATTCACTGTCTGTATTGAGCAGTTAACATTAAAACCTCAGTTGGAGCTGGGCTGAAGTAACTAGCTTGCTCCTAGAATTCTGCTCTCTAGCACCATGAGGCTTCCATGAGGGAGGGTCTCTTGGCTCTCAGCTCTTGACTTGGTTCTGCAGTTTTTACTTACAGATTTTATGCTGCAATCTTGGGCATTCCTCTCAATTCAGGTTGGTGGATGATGAGTGGACAGTCACATTTGTCTCCCTGTAGTCATTCCAGATTATTTACTAGTTTTTTGGTCATTTATGAATTATTCCAGGGGGGACTAACAGTCTTCCACTCCTCTCTATGCCACCATCTTAGCTACTCTCCTTTATATAGCCTTGAGCACAAAATTTCACAAATTTTATTCTAAATATAAAATATTGAAAATAAATTTGGCCCAAATCCCTCTGCCTGTGTCTCCTCCATCCTGGTCTGACCCCCACGTTAAAAGAGAGAGAGAGAGATAAATAAAATAATAAAATAAATTTGTTTCTCCCATAAGCCACTAAAGAGGATATTTATTTGTTTCCTTGTAAAATTCTGATTAAAATATAAATTCCAAATTATCTATATACTTCTGAAATAGGCCCCCCACTTCCAAAATGTTGAAAGCCAGGAGCTATATGTACATTCAGCTTTTCCATCAGACACCCTGCCTTGGAGGAGTGCACTCACCTGCTGGTGAGCCTTGGGCTTCTCTAAACCAGGGTGCCCTTTGGGGCCCAGGTGTCCTATAGCACCCGTTCTGCCCATACCACCCACTGGGTGAGGACATGCAGGTTGCAGTGGAGCTGTCTCCTCCCTTCCACTGCCCCAGCAAGATGGCTGCAGAACACAGGAAAATTGGTGTCTGGGCTTTCCAGCCTCACCTACAAGCAAGTTTCTAAAAAGAAAATCCAAATACCATTTGTGATGGTTAGGTTCATGTGTCAACTTGGCCAGGTGATAGTACCCAGCTGTCTGGTCAAGCAAACACTGCCCTAATAATTGCTATGAGGATGTTTATGGCTGGTTAATAAACCAACAGGCTGGTTTATTAAATCATCAGTCAATTGACAGCAGCTGTGACTGATGACTCACCAAAGGTCGTGTCTTCCACAATAAGAGAATGCAATTGGCTAGATTTAATCAAATTAATCAGTTGAAGACTTATGAGCAAGAGAGATAGAGGACCTTCACTTCTTTGGCTGCCCAGTGAAGCATTTCCTGAGGAGTTCATCAAAGTTGCCGGTTCATTTCCTGAGGAGTTCATTGGACATCTTCCTTGGAGTTGACAGTTTGCTGAGTGCTCTACAGAATTTGGACTCATGCATACCCACAGTTGTGTGAGTCACTTTTACAAATTTGACAGAGACAACTCTCATTGATTCTGTTTCCCTAGAAAACACTAACTAATACACCATTTAAAGCTGAAATCCCAAAAATGGCTTAACTCACACCTCACTGCTTTATGAGACCAACTTCCCTGGTGGGTCACAGTTTACTACATCTCCAAGAGAAGTAGGCATCAGGGCAAGAGCAAGGCAAGCCTACCTGCCCTGGCCACAGTCCCATGCTCCCTCTCCCTCCCATCCCCTCCCTCCTCCCACAGGTGCAGGCCCACATGCTCACACACACACAGTACACTCACACATCTGCACACATACACTCATGCACCTGCACATACACACATAAATGCATGCACACTCATTAAGCAAGGCTAGCTGACTCCCTGGCTGCCCCCTTCTCCCTCTCCCTCACCCTCCTTCTCCCTTCATCCCTCACACAGGCAAACAGGCACACAGATGTGGGAGGCTGCCAAAGCCCCTTCTGTGCCACAATCTCTGGATTTGGGAGGTTCTGTGGACTCTCCCTGAACACAGCCCAGCATTGACACACATGCAGAGGTGGATGGGGCCCAGCTCAGGGTGAGGAGACACAGGCCTCCTGGGGTTGTATGTAACCAAACCCTCTGAGAGATGGACCAAGAGCTCCAGTGCCTGCCATACTGGGGGTACAGAAAATTAATCTAGAAAAGGAAAAGATTTTTGGGATTAGGATCCAAAAACTTTTTTCTTCTTTTTGTTAGGAGTAGTGCAGCTATGGATGGATGAGCAGAAAAATGGGGGAAGGAAAAAACAAACAATCAAAGGCACCCAGTTTTCTTTTTTACTTTAATTGCTCCTTCTCACTTTAATTATTATTATTGTATTTTTATGTGTGTGGTAATGAAGGTGTCAGGGATTGATTTTGGTGATGAATGCACAACTATGTAATGGTACTGTGAACAATTGAATGTACACTTTGTTTTGTGTGAAGGCATGGTATGTGAATATATCTCAATAAAATGAATTTTTTTAAAAAAGTTTATATTCTCCCTGGCAACGTGGAATACGACTCCCGGGGAAGGATGTAGACCTGGCATCGTGGGACGGAGAACATCTTCTTGACCAAAAGGGGGATGTGAAAGGAAATGAAATAAGCTTCAGTGACAGAGAGATTCCAAAAGGATCCGAGAGGTCACTCTGGTGGGCACTCTTATGCACACTTTAGACAACCCTTTTTAGGTTCTAAAGAATTGGGGTAGCTGGTGGTGGATACCTGAAACTATCAAACTACAACCCAGAACCCAAGAATCTTGAAGACAGTTGTATAAAAATGTAGCTTATGAGGGGTGACAATGGGATTGGGAAAGCCATAAGGACCACACTCCACTTTGTCTAGTTTATGGATGGATGAGTAGAAAAATAGGGGAAGGAAACAAACAGACAAAGGTACCCAGTGTTCTTTTTTACTTCAATTGCTCTTTTTCACTCTAATTATTATTGTTATTTTTGTGTGTGTGCTAATGAAGGTGCCAGGGATTGATTTGGGTGATGAATGTACCACTATGTAATGGTACTGTAAACAATCGAAAGTACGATTTGTTTTGTATGACTGCGTGGTATGTGAATATATCTCAATAAAATGAAGATTAAAAAAAAAAGTTTATAACAGTTGAAATATCTGAACACTAATTGAAATACTTGAACACTGACAACTTCCTGAATTAATTATTATTTTGGAACCCAGGATTGTATGAGTGGCCTGCAATGCCAGACAATGCTGCATGGGGCCCACAAGCAGTGAATTAGTTATTCTATGCAAATGTAAAGTAAATTTTATTTATTTTAGGCTTTAGACTTTCTTTATAACAATATAAAAAGATGAATAATTATTGTGATTGTTGTCATATTTATCATCTAGTTAAGTGTTCCTAAATTTAAATAAAAGCTTTTATTTTTCTTGAATTGCCATATCATTTCTCTTATTTTTTTTAATCTATCATTGACTTTGGATGTTAATAATGATCATAAGTCTTAATAAATTAGTTTATTTTTTCAAATAAAAAAAACAAAAAAGGGGAAAAAAAAGAGTAGTGCAGCCAGGAAAGGTTTAGACAAAATCTCTACCACTTCAAAAAGTAATAATAATACTTTAATTTTACATAATAAAGGTAATGCTATTGAAAAAACTAAGATGGTGGCTAGGTGAGACAGGGCAAAAAAACACCTCTGTGAAAAACACTAGATAAAAACCAGAATACCGGTTACAGTGATGCACCAGCTGGACAAGGTCTGCTAGTATCACAGGGGCCATATACTTGGTGAAACTGAGAGTCTGCATTCTGAAATCAGTGAGTAACCTGGCTGGAAGACCCACAGCTGTGCAGCAGTGAGGGGAAGCCAGGGCTTGGCATTTGGAGCCTGACTGGCTCTTTAAAAAAAAAAAAAAGGGAAAAACCCAGGAGCAGCTGCATTTGCAGGAGTGGGAGCCACACAGTAAAACACAGCAAGAGGGGGCTGGGCTGGCCTCTTGGTGTCTGGCCTGGAGGATAGTCCACTGCAGATTCCCTTGGGGCTGGGGGAACAGAGGGGAGAACTGGAACCTGAAAGAAACCCCGTGGCTCACAGCTGGCTCCCCGGAGGGCTGGATAAACTCCTGCCCAGGGCCATGCCCACAGCCCAGAGCCCTACCAGTTGTCCCAGAGCTGGGAAGGAGGAACTGTGTGAGGAGGGGGGGGTTGAGATGCCCCATTTGGCCATCTTTGCATCAGGTGGAGAGTGCCTCTGCATGGCCCAGTGGCTCAGGGCTTCCCTTGAGAGACAGCATGCACTGGTGACATAGCACAGCATTCCCTCAGCAGAAGTCCTGGAGGATCATGTCTGGGAGGGGGGACCTGCTCAGAGAACCCAGGGACACTATGCCAAGCCTGGTGGTTTGCAGGACAGTGAGAGAGAGGGTCTGGGCTGAACTGAAATGAAGGCTTAGACTCTTGCAGTGGCCTTGAATCTCTGGGAACCTGGGGGATTTGAATATTAAAGCTGCCCTTCCTTCCTGGCCACCCATACATATGCCCCACATTCAGGGTGGACAGCTCCAGCAACACACCCAATCTGAGTTCTTCAACTGAACCCCACAAGAATCATTTCCCCAAACACCACAGGAACAAGGTTGAGAACTGACTTGAGGGGTATAGATGACTCACAGATGCTGTCTTCTGGTTAGTTCGAGAAAGTGTATGTCACCAAACTGTGTTTCTGAAAAATTAGATTGGTATCTCCTTTTTTACAACTTGAAAGAACTGTATCAAGCAAAGTAAATGCCAAGGGGCCAAAAACAACAGAAAATTTTAATGCATATGATAAAACCAGATGATGTGGAGAATCCAACTCCAAACACACAAATCAAGATATCAGAAGAGACTCAGTACTTGGCAGAATTAATCAAAGAACTACAATCAAGGAACAAAAACATGGCAAAGGATTTAAAGGACATCAAGAAGACCATGGCCCAGGATATAAGCATCATAAAGAAGACCCAAGAAGAGCATAAAGAAGACATTGCAAGAGTAAATAAAAAAAAATAGAAGATCTTATGGAAATAAAAGAAACTGTTGGCCAAATTAAAAAGACTCTGGATATTCACAACACAAGAGTAGAGGAAGTTGAACAATATCTCAGTGTCCTAGAAGTCCACAGAACAGAAACTGAAAGAACAAAAGAAAGAATGGAGAAAAAAATCAGAAAAATCAAAATGGATCTCAGACATATGATAGATAAAATAAAATGTCCAAACTTAAGACTCACTGGTGTCCCAGAAGGGAACGAGAAGGGTAAAGGTCTAGAAAGAGTATTCAAAGAAATTGTTGGGGAAAACTTCCCCAACCTTATACACAATATAAATACACAAAGCATAAATGCCCAGTGAACTCCAAATATAATAAATCCAAATAAACCCACTCTGAGACATATTCTGATCAGACTGTCAAATACTTAAGACAAGGAGCAAGTTCTGAAAGCAGCAAGAGAAAAGAAATACACCACATACAAAGGAAACAACATAAGACTAAGTTGTGACTACTCAGAAGCCACCATGGAGGTGAGAAGGCAGTGGCATGACATATTTAAAATTCTGAGAGAGAAAAATTTCCAACCAAGAATACTTTATCCTGCAAAAGTCTCCTTCAAATTTGAGGGAGAGCTTAAATTTCTCACAGACAAACAAATGCTGAGAGACTTTGCCAATAAAAGACCTGCCCTATTTCAGATTCTAAAGGGAGCCCTACCAACAGAGAGACAAAGAAAGGAGAAAGAGATACAGAGAATTTTAACAGACATATATAGAACCTTACATCCCAAATCACCAGGACACTCATTTTTCTCTAGTGATCATGGATCTTTCTCCAGAAGAGACCATAAGCTGGGACATAAAATAAGCCTCAATAAATTAAAAAAAAAAAAATTGAACATACTCAAAGCACATTCTCCAACCACAATGGAATACAAAAAGAAGTCAATAATTTTTGAACTGTAACTCCACTATTTACTTCCTACATGATATAAAATACACAAACTCTAATGACAAATTAGTGGTTTTGAACTCAACGTAAAATATGTAATTTTAGACAACTATATAAAGGTGGGAGAATGGAGGAGTATAGGAACATAGTTTATGTGTCCTATTGAAATGAAGGTGGTATCAAAGAAAAACAAGATTGTTATGGATTTAACAGGTTAATTTTAAGCCCCACAGTAAACACAAAGAAATTATCAGAGAATATAAGCATAGAGATGAAAACTAGAGTATGGGTTAAGAGAAATGGGGGAAGGGGCAATGGGGAGTTAAGAAATGAGTGTAGGGTTGCTGTTTGGGGTGAAGGGAAATTTCTAGTAATGGATGGTGGGAAAGAATATTACAGCAATCTAAATGTGATTAATCCCACTAATGGAAGGCTAAGGAGGGGGTGGAATGGGAAGACTTAGGCTGTATATATGGTTCCACAATTGAAAAAAAAGGACAGTCTAAACAGATGACAATTGAATGCCAAGGATGAGCCTGGGTGAGATTGGGGGATGGAGGACAGGAGGCTCAAAGGGACACAGTTGAGACATAAGGAAAAGGAAATATAGAATGTAAGCTTTTTATCATTGAATCTCTTGTACTTCTTAGCTGCGCTTAATGGGATTGCATAAAAGAATGTTCTTATTCATGGGAAGTGTATATGTGAATTATAATGTTTGTTCAAGGGTGTGTGCAGCTAGCTCTCACATGTTCAGAAGACAGAGCAATAGATGATGGATGATAGGGAGGGAGGGAGGGAAGGAGGGAAAGAAATAGCGATGTGATAGCATGTTAAAGATGGTGGATTGGGCTATCAGGGGAGGGGGGTCAGTGTATGATGGAATTCTGTGTATGGAGTTAGTATTGTTTTGCAACCGTTCCTATAACTTTGAAATTATTTCAAAATAAAAATAGTAATGCTATTGTTTAAAATATTAATAATATGGTCCCTAACGTCACTAACTCTATAGAATATATATATCTATTGTCTTCTTCCATGAAAATCATTCTTCATATTCAGTTGGCACTTGCTGACAGGGGACCAAACACTAAAGATATGACAAAAGTAAGAGTTCTTAGAGCAAAACTCCATGAGAGGACCCTAAGACCATCTCTGCATGCTTTGTGAAAATCCTCAGACAGATAATGACCCCAATCTCTGACTTTGGAGAGTCTGCATTAATGAATGGAAAATGTTGCCAAGAAAGCCTGCTCCAATGATCTAAGGACTCTGGGAATAAAAACATGAAGTTTGGACAAGGTCAAAAAGTCATCACAGAAGGTTAAATTCCAAGTAAGCCTAAGTGGCATAGGAATGGACTGAACTGGAGAGCCTGGTACAGAAGGATCTCTGGGCTCAGGTAGTGTTGCAGGGGCAATGCCTCCTCCCTAAGCCAGCTGGCTCCCATGGGATGATGCTCAAACTCCCAGGTGCCAAGGACATCCAGAGGCCACAAATGCCAAGTCCAGGGTGACCCACAGGGACATCTGTTAAACCTCCCAATGCTTGGTGTGGATCCAAACAAGGGAAATACACAAATGTGCTGGCTCTAATACTGGATCTTATACTGAATCTCACCATCACCTCCCTGGATCCTCAGGCCACAGACTTTGGTTTCATTTTCTGCTCTTCCTTCTTCCTATCTCCAATATCTCATCAATCACATCTTTTTGATTCAACCTTAATATACCTTGAATTTTTCTGCACTTGCTCAGCACCTGCTCCAGTCAAGACAAACAGTAAATTGCAAATTGATAATGTCCTCTCAAGTGAATTATGGGTTTAATGCAATACCAATCATACACCAAGTGGATTTTAGGAGACCATTTTTCAAAATGATTTTAAAACTTTACTGGAAGTATACATCTATAAAAAGGGTATGATTTTAAACTTAAGATATTTAGAGAAAACTTACTGTACCAGGTTAAAAAAACTATAATGCTTTCAAAATGAAAACACTAAGGCATTAGACTAAAACTCATCATTTAAGAAGAAATAATCAGAAGAATTAAATAGAAGATAGAAATATATTTTAAATTATGATGAAGGAAGTATCACCTCCAACAATAAGAACTAAATTATTCAATAAAGAATACTGAAAAAGTTGGTAATTTAAGAAAAATAAAGCAAAAATTAGCTGAGCAGTGTTTACAACACAGAGATGCATGGAGCCTGTCTTGCCACTGAGGAGCTGGTGCAAAAGCTCAGAACCACCATGGAGACCTAACCCTTAAAAAAGCCAAAGGAAAGTCAAGATGGATTAAATTATTAAATGTAAATTTTAAAATCAAATAACTAAAAAAGTTGCTGTCAAAATATATATACCTACTTAACTAATCTCACAGTGAAAAAAAGAATATTTATTTATGTAAATGATGAAGGAATCACAAAGGAAAAGACTGTCAGATGACACTATGTAAAAGTAACATTTCAATATGTCCAAAGACTCCACTAACAAAATTGAGGGACACACACAAATACAAGCTTTTACAAAAAAATAAGCACACTAGAAAAATAGGCAAAGAAAAGGAGCAAACAATTGACAGAAGAAAGACTGAGGGCAATAAACATATGTAAGAATGTGCAAATCTCAGTGGAAATCCAATAAATGTAAATAAAATTGAGATGAAATCAATCACTCTAAAATTGGCAATGATCTAAAAAAGTGTCGATGTTAGCAAGGGCTTAAGATTAGGGGCACTTCACATCTACTACTGCAGGGCTGCGATAAACACTTTGATGTAATCAAGAGCATTAAAATGTTATTATTCATTAACAAATTTGTCTTCATCTATAGTCAAGTTTAATGATAAACTTAGACATATGGATAAAGATGTAAGTAAAAGGATAATCTCTAATTGTACAAAGATGGTTACAAAACAGATATATCCATCCAAGAGAATATATGATAAGGCCAGTAAATATAACTTTTCAAAGATTGTTTAATCACATGAAAAAAGGTAAAACCAAAATAAACCCCAAACTGTATAAAATGAGATGCCTACTTTTCTGTTTCTCTAAAATGTCCCAGTGTACTTTTCTATATCCCCTTTACTCTTTTGTTTATTCAGTTATATTGAGATGTATTCACATACCATACAATCATCTACAGTGTACAATAAATTGCTCACAGTACCATCAGATAGTTTTGCATCAACACAATTTTGAACATTTTAATTGCTCCAAAAAATAAAAATGAGAATAAAAATAAAAATAAAAAAGAACACCCAAAACATCCCATCCACCCATACCCCCCTATTATTCATTTAATTTTTGTTCCCATTTTTCTACTTGACTATCCATACACTGGATAAAGGGAGTGTAAGCCACAAGATTTTCACAATCACATAGTCATAACATGTAAGCTATATAGTTATACAATCATCTTCAAGAATCAAGGCTATTGGGTTGCAGTGCCACAGTTTCAGGTATTTACTTCTAGATATTCCAATACACTAAAAACTAAAAAGTGCTATCTATATAATGCCTGAGAGTAACCTCCAGAATGACTTCTTGACTCCATTTGAAATCTTTCAGCCACTGAAACTTTATTTCTTTCAAATATTTCTCTTCCCCCTATTGGTCAAGAAGGCTTTCTCAATCCCAAGATGCTGGGTCCACCTCATCCCCAGGAGTCATGTACCATGACACGGAGATTTATATGCCTTAGAGCCATGTCCCACATAGTGGGGAGGGCAGTGAGTTTACCTGCAGAGTTGGCTTAGAGAGAGAGAGAGAGAGAGAGGCCACATCTGAGCAACAAAAAAGGTTCTCTGGGGTGACAGGCAAAATTATAATTAGACTTAGCCTCTCCTTTGCAGTAACAAGTGTCATAAGGGCAAGCTCCAAGATCAAGGGCTTGACCTTCTAAATGGGTAGTCCCTAATGCTTGTGAGAGTATCAGTAATTCTGATTTAATATTTCTGCTTTTTTCTCAGTCCCTCAAGGAGGCTTTAAATACATTTGTACTCTCTGCCCAAATTACTTGAAACATATCAGGGCTTCACAGTAAACAAACCAGATCTCACTCTCAATTCAAAGTTCCATGTAGTTATGGTGTTTGAATAAATGGACCATACAAGTTAAATTACTTAGTGTGCCATAGAAAATATAGATATTTAATCAAAAACCCCATCTATTCCTTTGGTCTCACACAGAAGTTGAAGTTTGAAAACACTGTCAATATTGTCCTTTACCCTTTAGTCTGATTTGCCTTAGTCCTAACCAGATCAGCTTCATTCATGTCTTGAATAGAAGTCTGAACTCTTTTTCAGCTTTTTAAACAGTTGCTGGATGGGGAAATACTGACATTCATAGCTGCTGAACTCTATCTCTGAGTCCCAGGTGTCATACAGCTAGCCAAAGTTCCAGTGACCAATCAGGTTATACACAAAAATCTCAACATGTCAGAATTTAGAGATAACCATTACAACTAAGGAATAGATGTGACTGTTGTAATAGCTTACTATCCAGGGACCTTTACCATAAGCCTTTCCATGATATCCTATGCTCTCAGATTCAATTCTCAGAATTTGCACATTATAGTTAGTCCACATTATAGTTAGTGAGATGTTATAAAGTTTCATTTCTGGCTTATTTCACTCAAAATACTGTCTTCAAGGTCCATTCACTTAGTTGCATCACGCACAACTTCATTTCTTCTTGCAGTCACTCAATATCCTATTACATGCATACAACACAGTTCACCATTCCATTCACCAGTCAATGTACTCTTAGGCTACCTCCATCCTTTGCAAATTGGGAATACTTCTGCCATGAACACCAGTGTACAAATGTCCATTCATATCCCTGCTCTTGGTTCTTCCAAGTATATATCCAATAAATGGGTTGCAGGATCATATGGTAAACCCATGCTTAGTTAACTATGGAACAACCACACTGCTCTCCAGAGGGGCTGCACCATTCTACTTCCCCACCAACAATAAATAGGAGCATCATTCTATCCACAATTTCTCCAACACTTGTATCTCTCTATTATTCCCCAGCAATTTAATTGAGATATATTCACATAGCATACAATCATCCGCAGTGTAAATCAATTGTTCACAGTATCATCATATAGTTGTGCATTCATCACAATAAACCCTTGAAAACATTCATTACTCCAAAAAATAAAAACAATAAAAAATAAAGGAAACAACAAAAATAATATAAAATAAAATACAATAAAGAGGTCAGACAACACCACCACCACCAAGAATACCATACCCCTTCCTTATATCCCCCTCTTATAGAAATTTAGCTTCTGTATATTGCCTTTGTTACAATTAATGGAAGCATATTACATGTTACTGATAATCATAGACTCTAGTTTTCATTGTATTTTTTCCACAATACCATCCCATTTTCAACACCTTGCAAAGTTGACAGTTATTCTCCCTCATTTAAAAGTGTTCTTATATTTGTACATTTAATCACAATCATTGACTACTCTAGGTTTCACTAAGTTGTACAGTCCCAGTCTTTAACTTCTATATTTCTTCTGGTGACATACATGCCACTAGCCTTCCTCTTTCAACTGTACCCATGTTCATCTTTGTTTCATATACTTACAATATTGTGCTACCATCATATAGTATTGTGCTATCCATTTCTGGATCTGTACAATCAATCCTGTTGAATATTCTATACTCCTTCAGCATTAAATGCCCAATCTCTACCCTCTTTCCATCTCCTAATAACCTATGTCTCAGCTTTAACTCTCATGTTTTGCTTACTAATGTTAGTTAATATTAGTGAGACCATACAGTATTTGTCCTTTTGTTTCTGGCTTATTTCACTCAACATAATGTCCTCAAGGTTCATCCACCTTGTTATATGCTCCTTGACTTTATTCTGTCTTACAGTTGCATAATATTCCATTGTGTGTATATACCACAGTTTTATCCACTCATCTTTAGTGGTAATGACTTGGCAACAGTGAATAATGCTGCTCTAAACATTGGTTTACAATTTTCCATTTGTGCCCTAGCTTTCAGTTCTTCCAAGTATATACATAGTAATGGGATTGCTGGATAAATTGGCAATTCTATACTTAGTTTCCTGAGGAACCACCACACTGCCTTCTCACCAATGAATGTGTGCCTCTTTCTCCTCATCCTCTATAGAACTTGTAATTTTCTATTTTGTTTTTGTTTTTGTTTTTTAATGGCCACCCTAGGAGGTGTGAGATGATATTTCATTGTGGCTTTGATTTGCATTTCCCTTATAGCCAGTGAAGTTTAGCATCTTTTCATATGTTTTGGAGTCATTTGTATTTCCTCTTCAGAAAAGTGTCCATGTCTTTCAACCATTTTTCAATTGGGTTGCCTTTTTGCTGTTGAGCTGTAGGATCACTTTACATATTCTGGATTTTAAGCCCTTATATGATATGTGGTTTGCAAAGATTGTCTCCCATTGCATAGGCTGCTGTTTTACTTTTCTGACAAAGTCCTCCCATGCACAAGTGTTTAATTTTGAGGAGATCCCAATTATCTATTTCTTCTTTCATTGCTTGTGCTTTCAGTGTAAGGTCTAGGAAACCACCCACTATGACAAGATTTTTAAGATATTTCTCTTCTTTTTCTTTTAAGAGTTTTATGCCCTTAGCATTAATATTTTGGTCTTTGATCCATTTCAAGTTAATTTTTGTATAAGATATGAGATAGGAGTACTCTTTTATTCTTTTGGAAGTCAATATCAAGTTCTCCAAACACCAATTATTAAGGAGGTTGTTCTGTCCCAGTTGTGTTTTCTTGACTGCCTTATCAAAGATCAATAGGCCATAGATGAGATGGTCTATTTCTATTCTTCAATGTCTTCCTGTCTAGAATCCACTTTGTTGCCAACAGTAATTAAGAAGATTTAATGAGGCACAGTATTTAAATTTCCAGTCATTACTGCTAAGTGTTTTAATGGAAATTCCCCTTATCCATCTTGACAGTTATGAACCAAAGCAGTTTGAAAATGCAACACTATAAGGGATTGCAAATGGGATGTCACAATTTTACCCCAAGTCCTGGAAAAAATAGAAGACATCATAGTGGAATCAAGTGCCTGCACAAGGGATAATGATGAGAAGGTAGACCTGAAATTGTTTAGTCAAAAAGAGCAGAATTTCGATATACAGAGTCAGTGACCATTCTAATTACACAGGCGGAGGGTGCTAGATGACAGAAGATATTCTGACTGGTTATGTAGGAAATCAACTGAGGAGCATAGATGCCTTTCATCTCACCTCTTCCAAGGGAAGGGCAAGGTCAAGCCATCAGACATATGTGTTTGGGTAATTTACTTAAAGACTATTGATAATGTCATCAAAAACCTCTTGAGTTGCATTTAACTGTGTCCCTAAAGCTTTATTTATTAGTTATCTAGATGTTTCATTCATGATAAAATTCCTCAAACAATTTACACAGAAAATATTTATCTTGAATATGAAACAAGTGATCTCCTAAACTAGTGACAAAATTACATTGCCCACCAAATTTTGGTTCCTCATCTAGTGCCTGATGCTTTCCTGGATCAGAGAAGAAGCACTTCCTGTCCTTGAGGTTGAAGTGCAAATCAACCTCAGCCTTGCCTCTCTGCTCACAACCTGCTTTAATGATAATACACAGCTTTAGCCTGCAAAGGCCAAAGATTCCCTGGGAATCTGATGAAAGCACCATGTACTTTCCTAAGAAAGCTGCACAAATCACTTTCATCATCATCCCAGTGTCACCCTTACAGGAGCCCCAGCCTCTGGAGATGAAACCAGCCATTGTACTTGAGACCCTAAGTGCAGCTTTTCCAAATGTGATATGGTATAAGGAAAATACTTGGAAGATTTAGTCTGTGTTCCTCCAGCAGCATTTGCATGGATTTGTGGTCCTCATCCAGGGGCCATGCCTCCACCTTCTGAATGCCCTCTTCAGTGAGCACCATCCAGGAGGGCAGCAGATGCAGCTGCTTCTTCTGTTGCTCTGTGAGCATGTGGTGCAGCCTGCCTGTGGGGACACAGCAGCACTCCACTGGCTCCTGCCCTTGGCAAGGGAAATACCCATCCTGGGCACCAAGGAAGCAGGGCCAAGGAGTGCACCCAGTCCAACCACTGAAAAGGGGCACTTGCCCTTTAAATGTAGGGACCAGGGAAGACTTTCATTTTCCTCCTAAATGGACTCAATCCAAAGCAGTCAAGGAATGAGAATAAGTGGTAACCTCTGTTCCCATCAGAATCATTTTCTTCATCAGGAATTCCTGTTTATTAAATAGGTGAAACTGCACTGGAATGCAGTTTGCTCCTTTGTATAGGATACATGAAATCATAAAATGGACCATGGGATGGCTCCCAGGGGAGTGAATCTCCCTGGCAATATGAGACACTATCCCCAGGAACAAGCCTGGCTCTGGCATTCATCAAGGGACTGAAAATGCATTCTTGACCGAAATGTGGGGATGAAGGTAACAAAATAAGGTTACAGTGACTAAGAGATTTCAAATAGAGTTGAGAGGCTATCTTAGAGGTTACTCTTATGCAAGCTCCAGCTGGCTCTCCCAAATGGCCATAGTATGCTGTGCCCTAACCAACAGCAGTCCTGAAATACCTAGGTCCCTATCTGAGATTCTATCAAAGTTTCACTCACTCAGTTTATCTCTCAGAAACTTAAATCCACCAGAGTGTTCCTATGTCAGACAAGTCCTAAAAGCCAGAGGCAACAGCCTCTTAAAGAACCAGATGCAGCCTCCTTCCCCATAATGTTGACACCCCTTTTAACTATGCACAGTTTAGGGTGGTCACTGCCTAGACACCCATGAGGATCAAGAAAGTGATGAAACAAGAGGAAGGGGTGGCAACAGACCAGATAGGATTTAACAAATGATTACAAATATTGACTCTTTATATAAATATTTTTTTAGAAGCTAGGGTATTAGAATAGCTAGAAGGAAATAAATGAAATGGTGGAAACATAACCTATGATATTCTTTGAAATTTGATCTGTAACCATTTGTTAAACTCTACTTGGAAAGTTATCACCTTTCTGTATATATCTTATATTTCACAGTAAGGAAAAAAATGAAATTGTAGAACTGTAACCCATAACATTCTTTGAAATTTGCTCTCTAACTACTCATTAAAATGTACTTTGTAAGTTTTCACCATTATGTATATATTTTAAGTTTCACAATTAAAAAATGTATTTAAAAAAATAATGCACCATGAGGGAAAAGCATGCTTCAAAAAATGTAAAATGGCACTGTAGACCAATTCCACAGTCCTTTTTTACACAGACTAAGGTGAGCCAATTTTGATGCTGCAAATAGAAAACTGTTTCCATGAAATGTCTTTTCCATTTTTGCTAATTTCACATCCCAACTTTTCATTTTAGGTTTGGATGGAACCTTAAAGAGGAATCAGACAAAATTCCAGCAACATCGCCAAAAGAAAAGGGCCAAGGCAAATGGTGTGATGATCTTTGTTTCCACAGTCAGGCAGACTATCCCCATGGAACCCTGCCCCAGGCCTCCTCCCCCTCAATGGGCCTGTGGGCCCCTGCTGTCGACCTGCAGGGCCTCCCAGCATGCATTCAGTGGGGCCATTTGCTCCTGAATCTCAAACTCCCCCTCCTTGGACAGAGTCTTTTGTGTAATCAGCCATTTCCCCACCTGTAGCACACTGCCCACCTTGCTCTGGTGGGCCATCATCTTCATCATGAAATCCTAGGCAAGGCCAGCATGGTTTGCGAGCCACTGACAGACAAAAGCCACGATAAATTGCCAATGCTTCAATACCACCACTGCTGGGAAAGGTGGCCTAGTACAGTAAGCAGAAATTACACTTTGATCCAATATTTAAGCTCTGAAAATATGAAACGAACCCTTCTCATAAGCAACAAGGGGCAGGCCAAGGAGGGCAGCGCTCCACCTCACACCACCATCTGTCTCGAATGAGATGCTGATTATGCTACTGACAGGTGGTGAATGCTATATTAAAACTAAATATACTCAATACACCATCACACTCACACAAGAAGAACTACTGAAGGAGCATTACCATTTTCTATTATTTTCAAATCAAAAGCAAATAAAATCTCTCCATTAACATAGCTACAAAATAAACTGCTTAACCCTAAAGAAATTGCTGTATAGTCAAATTCACTACACTGCAACAAAATACACTCTCAGAATAGTAGGGAACTTTCATTATGCAAAATTATACAGGAACTTTGAGTGCAACATCTGTTGAATCATATAATAAATTAAAATAATCATTTCCTGGTTAAGAACCCTAAGTCTGTAATTTAGTGTTTTGATTCATCATTTTGTTTAATCACAACACTTCACTTCAGAAATGAGTACACTGTGCATTGATTTTCACTGGTGGCTCTACAAAATATACATGTGAGGATAAAATTAAGATCCTAAATCTACTTCCAATGCACATTCACCCATGCAAATTTTATAACAAAGCCCTATTTAAATACCTAAATAGGTCCAAAGACCTAAAATATGTCACAATCTTTCTGTGGAGCACAATTTGGTAAATGACAAACATCAGGGTACACAGAGCCTCCACACTGAGGCCTGGCACTGTGGCAGATAAATCCTGCTCACAGACCACAGATGGTTACTCTGTGGGTTGCAAACTGGTCTTTGCCTTCTTCTACATTGTCTGAGAAGTCATCCTGCTCCTGGAAAATGTCCTCAGCAGAGAATAGCGAGGTCAGCACCTCCTCCAGGGCCACCTGATAGCCATCCAGGTCCATGTCCACTTTGGTGACAGAACTGGGTGTCTGCGTAGGCACTCTCCCGCTCCCCCTCCAGTGTGGAGCTCAGCAAAATTGAAGTCAAGGAAAGCCCATGACCCTCATGAAGGCCAGAAGGGTGTTCAATATGCTCCTTACAGAGGATCCTAAGCAGGCACCCAGTGTGTCTCAAGCACACTCCTGGGTCTCAGGAGTCAGGCCATGAATATCAGAAAACCCTCATTACATATGCTATGAGGACAAAGTGCAAAAGTAGGAAGTCCTCATGGATTCTGTACTCAAGGAGAGTCCAATATAGTTGGGGAGAGGAGACTAACCCCCATGAATCACCTCTGAACAAAAATAAAATGGCTAGTAGCAGCTTATATTCAAGTAATAAAGTCTGTGTTTCCAACCAGAAATGACATGTGAGTTTACCAAAGGCTAAATCAGGAAAATTTCATGGAGGAGCTCAAACATGTGGGTCCTTGCAGGATGGATGGAATTTGAAGCAGAGGAGATTGAGATGAGAACTTGACATGGAGCCCTAGTTAAGCCCTGGAAAATCAAAAGACAAATGGTGCCAAAGACAGAGAAAGAAAAAGAGTTAAATTCTGAACCTACTAAAACCCTGGAGTCAAAAGAACTCTGGAGATCATTTAGTACCAAACCTCCAGATCACAGAGGAGGATGTCTGAGAACTAGGAAAGTCAGCGAGCAGCCAGAGGCCACCTAGGAACCAGCAGCTACAAGGTGGGAGGGGAAAGACATTCTCCAAATGCAAGCGTTCAGAGACTTCCAACTGAGAGGTCCTTACAGAGGAAGGCAGGTATTTTTTGCCACCCACATAATGCTCTAGAGCATTGGTCTGCAGAAAGGACAGAGCAGGAGAGGGGTAGGCATGGGTCTCTGAGCAGCAGTAGGTGGCAAACCATGTCAGAATGGATGGCTAACACTTGCCCACATTCTGTTCCCTCAGTTAACTTAATTCAACCTCTAAGGCACTAATGAAAGCACACAAAAGAAGAAATTAATGTTGAGACACTTGCTTCTAATCAAACAGCAAATAATTTGTTTCTGGAATTCTTATTCTACTTTATTCCTAAGCAGAAGCAATTGTTTTGTCTATGCCTCATGAAGAACAAATGAAGTCTTCCTTTTTAAGAAATCATGATCTTAACTATAATAAGTAAAATACCCTATTTATTCTGGAATTCTAACAAATGAAACAGAAAGCCAATACAGAAGTGATTCCAAAACCCAGAAACAAAGCGGGAAGGCTGCTGGAGCCACCAGAAATGGTGCCTCATTGAGGTGGGTGATAGCTACTCCCTGGAGTCAAGCACCACCCCCCCCCAACCTTGTCGTCTTGTCAGGCAGTAAGAGGTCAGGGCTTCCCCCAGCATCACAGGGCCTTCAGAGCCACTGCAGAGGGCCCTAGTCACAGCTGGCCCCAGCTCTCACCATCTTCTCAACATCTCTTCCTTTTCTATGCCGTGCTATTTTTGAAATGGAGAAAATAAAAGGATTACTACTTACTACACAAAGAAAATCTAAATAATAGACAAGAACTCTGAACCACAGGAAAAAAACACAGATATCATGTCAATTCAAGACCATTATGATTTCTATTGAAATTAAATGACAGTTTTAGAAAGGAGCTTGTTGAGTGAGAATGAGTGAAAACTACAACAAAATTTGAGAGAAAAAAATCATAACATATGCTACTGTTTACTGAGTGCTTATTTTTGTATCATTTTAGGCACTTTATATCCACATTTTATACACAGAACTGTGGTTCAGAGGCAAACCAACCCAAAGCAAGTGGTCATGTGGCTGAAATTTAAGTCCCAAACCCCATGCTTCCTGCTTCTCTAAAATATATTTCCTATCATTCAAAATCCATGTCCAGCTGTATTTGTAGTTGAAGGGACACTGGAAGATGATGAAAAACAGGTGGAAGAAAATAATTTGTTGCTCTTAACCAAGATTTATAGCACAATTACAAGCTTCTAGAAAGAAAAGAAGAAAGGAGGGGAGGGAAAGGAAGGGAAGGGAAGAGAAGAGGAGAATAAACGGTGGTTCTCACATTTGGGGGCACATGAGTTGGCTGGAGACTTGCTGACCTTGACACAGGCCTAGAGCTAGGTAACCCAGCCAGTGATACTTTGGGAGTGCGAAGAAGCTGAAGAACTTGCACAGCACAAGCACAGACTGGAAAGTGCACAAAATCTCAAAACCCACACCATGTACAAAGCAATTGCCACCCCTTCTTGCAAAGTAGTCAAGCACTTTACCTTCTCCCCAGCTACAGGACCCTGCCCACTGCCCAGCTAGACTCTCCCACCTTGCCCCTCCCCACTGCATGCTGGAGCTGGCTCCTATGGGTTCCACCTGATTCTCAAATATTCAGGAATTCTGAGAACCACAACCTCTGGTCTCTTGAAAGTGGCTCTGGTGAGCGTGTTTAGACCAAGAAAATTGGCAAATATGACAAATCAGGGTTTGGGGGGGTTTGTGGGGAGCTGGTATACCAGCACAGCACTGGCCCCACCCCACCAAGGAAAAGAGACGGAAAGTTGAAGTTGCCACCAGAAGAAAGGACTAGGAAACCAATTCACACCCTCACTTAAAGGAAAAACTCACCAGAAGCCTATTGCAAATTACTCCTTCTAAAGAAACAGGGACACAGAAGATTGTCATTTGAAAGCTCTTGTCAGATGTAATAAGAAAAATCAATTTTAATGGCAAAAAGTGAAGGGAGAGGGGAGGGGGGGAGAGAGAGAGAACAAACTAGTTCTTAGAAATAAATTGGGCTGACATGAGAAAGCCTGTCTCTGCAGCACACACCAACAGTGTAAAGGGGGACCGAAGCAGAATGACGGAAAAATGAGTGTTCTTAAGCACAAGAAGAACAGCAAGATCAACGCGCCAGACCCCCAACTCCAGCCTTGGCATGTGAAATCATCCGTTTTCCTTCTTAGTAGAGTCATCTGAGTTCTGGTTTTCTAATACTTGCATGTGAAGGCATGTTGAGAAGCTGGACTTCTTATACTTAAAATAAGCCGAGAAATCAAGCTGTTCTCCTACATGTTAGAACATTCTAAAAAGGTTTTTTTATCTAGCTGTTTGCTAGTACCCATGAGAAAGCAAGGGTGATGAAGCAAACATTATAACTAAGAATCCATGAAAGGGGCTGGTTCTGCATGGACACAGAGGCTGCGGCGCTGCTGCGAGGGCAGGTCCTGCGCGCCAGGGGCCGACGCGCCGCTGGAGAAGGTAACCCCCGCGCCCGGGCCGCGCTCCCTCAGCCTGCGGCGGCGGCGCTGAGGCGGCGGTTGCCGGCTTGGTGCACCCGGGACCCAGCGGAGAGGAAGCGGCCCGGGCCGAGGCAAGGCAGGGGACATCGGCCTTCCTGAGGCGAGGGGCGGACGGGTGCGTGGCTCGGTAACAGCCTTAGCCGCTCGCCTCCGCTCCCTTGGCCCCGGGCGAGGCCTCATGGCCGCCACCCCCTCCTGCTTACCCGTCGCCGCCGCCAGGGCCAATGACACAGGCGGGCCAAGCCCGAGCGAGCTAGACCCGGATACTGGAGCCATGCGGGAAGATGGAGAACCTGCTGCGCTGCAGCCCCTACTGCAGCTCCTTCTGCAGCAAGGAGCACCACCGCCAGGGGTGGAAGAAAGCACACGCTCGTCCGCCAGGGCAGGGAGGGCGCCGCGGAGCCCCGGGCACCCTCGCCATGGCACCGGTCACCACCATCACCGTCTCAGCCCCGCACAGTGGGTGGCAGCGACGCCGCCCAAGTCCGGCGTGGCTGAGGAGGCCAAGAAGGCACCGCGGCGCAGGGAGGCGACGGCCGGGGAGGCCCCAGGCAGATCGGCGGCTGGAGACGCGACGGCAGCCAAGGCAAAGGCAAAGCCTGGGCGGATCCAGCGCCTGCGACGCCCGCGCCCTTGCCTCACGTTGCCACTGGCAGCCAGGGCGGGTGGTGACCGAGGAGGGGCCCCGGAAGAAGAGCCGCTGGCCCGTTCGCAGTTGTTCCAAGAGAAGTGGAACATGTACCCGCCAAGCAACACCCCCAGCTAGGGGCTGAGCCACAGCTGTGGCCTGTGGCCAAGGAGCAGACAGAGCCGCTGCTGGAGCTGAAGCTGGCGCTGGAGTCCATTGTGCCGCGAATGAACAAGCACAGCGTCTGTGTGGTGACGACTTCCAGGCAAAGAGGCAGGGCAGCGGATCCTCGAGGAGGTGCGGGCCCTGCAAGACACCGCCAGTTTACCCACGGTCAGCCAGAAAAGCAGCTCGTCCAAGGACATCTGAGGCCATAAGATCACCTGCATTGAGGGCAGGAGCCTGGCTGTGAAACCACTGGGCTGCTCTTGAGCAGCATGGAAGACCTGACCCACCACGTAACAGGAAACTGGGCAACTACAGAATCAATGGCCGGTGGAAAGCCATGGTTGCTCGTTATCCAGGCAATGGAACGAGCTATGTGCCTCATGTTGATGATCCAAATGGATTTGGAAGATGTGTGACACGTATATATTATTTTAATAAAGACTGGGATGCCAAGGTAGGTGGAGGAATATTTCAAATTTTTCCAGAAGTACCAAAAGATGTATGTTTAAAGAAACAAAAACATCAAAAAAAGCAAAACCAGATACTTTTATTTTTATGTTATAAGGGTTTTCTTGTTTGCCTTTCAGTAAAAGAGGGAATATTACAAAATCACGCAAGACCTCCCAGATTTCTGTAAGGTAAAGAATGAACTGAGATTGGTGTCTTAGACTTCAATTTCCCAGGCTCTTTAACAAAGCCCAAAAGGTGGAGTCTTTATTTTACATGAATTATGGGTATAAAACCTTGCCAACTTAAGTTTTCTATCTGGATCCATGATCTTCTTTCCCAAAATAATGTGTGTACATAAATATTTCTGTATATTTCATCTTATGACATCTGTATAATTTGTATTCAATTAGAGAACTTTTTTATGGAAAGCTCAGTAATTTTTATTAAAAGATTGCTATTGTTCATTTGAAACATGAAAAAATTTGTTTAGTGAAACTGACAGTGTAGATTTAGTGTGGGATTAAATATTCACTATTGTGCTTTCACTTAGAAGAACTTGCAGGAAGAAATTATAGTGTATTGTTTTATATACCCATACTCAGTTTGGTTCCACCTCCTCTCCTTTGTTCAATATAATAAACTTTAACATCTTTATAATCACTGCCTCTGCCAGCTTACCCAGGAGTGCAAGTTGTCTTTGCTATCTGGTCTGCAATGCACTGCATTGTATTAGGCCGCAACTCAGAAGTACTATCATTTTCAAGTTTAGTAGAAATTGTATTATGTTGATGAAAGGTTTGTTTGATTTTCAAAATGTACTGCAACAGCCTTTTAATTGGGGAGCCCCCATGTCATTCAAATATGTACTTCATTTGTGCAAAGTAACAGATTCTACTGTCTGTGGGTTGTACTTGCCAGACAGGTCTTAAAGTGTGTATTTTTTTTTTTTGAAAGGTTTGTATAATTTTTTGGAGGTCATTGTGAAAGCCTAAAGAAATCAGAATAGCCATTTCTTTAATAACCATTTAAAAACTATTAATTTAATGTTAGTGGGACCGTTAACTTGTCACCAATTAGGACTCATATTTAAAACAAAATTTAAAACTACTTTTAACCTATGTGTGTTTAATCCTGATTAAAGATAAAGCTTCATAATGCTGTTTTTTATTCAATACATTAACCAGCTGTAAAACACAGACCTTTATCAATAGCAGGTAAAGAATTTCAAGTAAGAACCCACCCAAATCACATGTCCAAAATATGTGAATTTCAGATAACCTATAAAGCCATGTAATTGGAAAAGCAGTGTTTCATTATGAAAGAACTCTCAAGTTGCTTGTAAAACTAATCTAATTTTAAAAACGTGTAAGTGTTCTTGAAAAAATTATGGTTGTTATTTCCAGCTGTGTGTTTTATTTTTAAATCCTTTATCATGCATACTATTGTCTTTCTTAACAGGCTCTTTCTTCAGATAATGAGCTTTTCTATCACATCTCTCTCTTAGTCCAGAACATCTAGTATTACTTTTTATAAATCAAAACAAGAGAAAATAGTAAACACAGGAGTTCGACAATTTTAGAAACATACTGGAGATAATTGGACTGTCAGTGTGATCTATGAGCTCTGTGTTTGGATGCTCAACAAATAGGATTTTTAAAATTATTTTAACATTCCTTTATTGAACATATCTCCATCATCCCTCTGCCATGAAAAGGAAGGGTCATTAAGCATTTATCTCTAATTGTCAAAGCTGTTCTGTTGTATGTATGCAAGAAAGTTAATCTGTGTGGTCACAGATGAAAGTGTAAGAGCACTTATTATAACATGAGATGAATAAAAATGTTCATAAGTTTTTTTTAAAAAAAGAACATACAAAACTGGCCTGTATATTAATTTATGCTTCACACTCTTTTTTATATTTCCTTGGAAGGGTCTCTACTTCATGAATATCACCTATGGTGACTTGCTGAGGTAGCACCTCAAGCAAAGACTTTAAATACACAATTATGGATTTCTGGTCAGGGAGCTGGACAGCAACATCTAAAAGTGGACAAAGTAAGAATCCACCCAAATTACATGTCCAAAATTTGTGAATTGCTCAACATTTGATGTAAAATAACTCTACTTAGTACCCAGAAGCAATATGTAATACAAAACTTTTGTAAGCTCAGCAAATTGCCCTTTTCAAATAATAATTGAGACAAATGCAAGAGGATTATTTTTGCTCCATATCCCATTTCCTAAAAATCTTCCCTAAAAGCATCCATGAAATTTCAAAGACAAGCTAGCTCTGTTATCATGTCAGATAATGACACAGACTATGAAATGAGCGGTATTCTACCCTGCAACATTTGAAACTAAAGTTGTCATATCATATGGAAGAAGTTCACACAAAACACGTTTTAATGAACCAAATGAAATATTGAATTATCTAATAATTTTATTTTTCTAAAACTTTAATATAGATGAACTATTCTCCAATAATATAATTAAATTTCTACCTGAAGGACCCTATAGATTGCTAAGTAAAAAAGCTTACAAATATGTGTTTACAAGTATAGCTTCCAGCTGTACTTCAAAAGGAAATACTCTCCTCAATATCCTAATTCATTCTAAAAAGGAAAAGAAAACACTGTTTTTAAAATGTTCAAACTCCTAAAGAAAAATCAAGGTTGAAATTAAATATTGAACAATACCTTCAGGATCTAACAGCTTTTCAATTCCCAAATAACATTAAACCTTGCTGAGGGCATGTTCCATTCTCTCAGTTGGGGACATGTTGAGGACTCTCTCCCAGCTGAAGGGACCAGGTCTGAAATCACCAAGCAAACAAAAAGCAATGAGGATGAACTGTAAGGAGACAAGACAGGCATAGCTATTGTCTGATGCATTTCAATATTTAGATTGTCTTATTTGTGATTTAATAAATAGCCTATCTTTTAAGTTGTAACTCAATGGCTTTTTTGATATATAATATTTGAAAGCAATTTCAAAATAGGAAAGCTATAGGTAGCATATTCTAAGATTCTTGGATTGGTTAAACATGCATGTTAAAGTCTCTAGGGTAACCACTAAAAAATAAAAATGGCATATAAAATTTCCCAAAAGGTAAAAGATAAAAAAAAATATGTGTTTGGGGGGGAGAATCAATCAATGCAAAAGAAAATCAAGAAAGAAAAAAAAAAACATAGAAAAGAAAAAGAAAGGAGAAGTGGAAATAAGATGGTAAAAATGGAACCTAAATATTCAGTTACCACAATCAAAGGTGATGGACTAAACCTACCAATTAAAAGGCCAAGAGTAGCAGAGTAGAAACACCAGCTCTCATCTCTTCACTGGGTACTCCTTAAAAAAGGCCCTGGGAGGATTTTTCTCCCATCAACCTCCCATGTTACCATTGTCTATCATTTAATTTCTATCTTATTTTCTTTTAGTCCCACAAACTGGATATTATTGTTGTTTTGATTTACCCAAAAGTTGGTCCCTTTCTTTGCATACTATCTGTTCTTGCATCTTAGACCTACAGACCTTTGGGGACTTGCCTCCCCCACCAGCTCCCTCCCCAGTTCCTTCTCTGATTTCATCTCCTAAGACCCAACTCCCATTACATGTCTCCTTCTGGCATCTCTTCCCTCTTGCCTGAAGCATTTTTCTTTAAGTAGTTGCCATTTATAGATATTCTATTTTATTATTGTCTGTGTCTACTGAAATATGAGCTCCACAAGACAGGAGATGTAGGCTTTCTTCTCTGCTGTACATGCTGAGAAGGCATTCAACTAATATTTACTAAATCAAATCATTAATAGATGGAAAAATGTATTGGCTAAAATTCAGTAGTTTCCTCATAAAATCTCTTAATCAACTAGGATTGGGGGGAGACTGCACTCATAAAAGAGAAAGAGTGGGAAATTTTCTTTAATCTGATAAAAAGCATATTGAAAAAGCTACAGCAGAAATCATACTATGGTTAAACATTAAAAGCACTCCATTATCTAGAAAAAACATTTCACACCATCATTGCCACTTTAAACAGACACTGTATTGAAGAACCTGGCACAATGAAGAACAAAAAATAAAAAAGGGAAAAAAAACAAAAATAAACAAAACCAAAAAAATTCATGGATATTCTACCCAAAACAAATTGATGGGAAATTTTGGTAATGGATGGTGGTGATGGAAGCACAACATTGTGAATGTAACAAATGTCCTTAAATTTACTCTTGAAAGTGGTTAAACCAGGAAATTTAAAGTTGCTGTATATATGTTAACATGAGAAATTGTTTTTAAAAAATAGCACATATCTCTACAACACAAAGAGTGAACTCTATTATGGACCAAAGTTAATAATTTAATTATAACAATGTGTTTCATCAACTGTAACAGAGGCACCACACTAATGCATAGTATCAACAGGAAAAACTGTGTGTGGGAATGGGGCTATATGGGAACTCTGCATTTTCTGCATGATTTTTCTGTAAATTTACAACTGCTGTAATAAAAATAAAATCCCTAACTCTGTAGGCAAAGTTACTAAAATATTTAAGAATTGAACAGATTTCAATATTTAAGATGTTTAATACATTGAGAAGTCCATTGAATTTTTATATATTGACAAGTGAATCGAGATAATAAATCAATTACATTGGCAATAAAACATATACAAAATTTTGCTTTTTTACATTGGAACCCTCATTCCATCTGTAATTTATTTTGGGGTGAGGTGCAAGTGTGAGGGAAGGACCTCACTTCTTAATTTACATATGGTTAACCAGTTGTTGCAGAACTGCCTACTCCTAATCTGTAATATCAGTTTGGTTGTCTATCAGATTTCACTTTATGATACATCTATTTCTGAGCTCTTCATTCTATTAGGTTAAATTATATAAAACTGTCTTTTTTTATAGGTCAAAAACAGTCATATAATGGCAATTTCATGTAGTTCAACCTATTATTATATTGGTGCATTTATCAATAGAACTATATACATTTCACACATTACTATAACTTTCATTGTTGGTCTGATTCTCTTTGGCAGCCTCTTCATCTGATTCTTTTCCTTCAGTCATGTATTGACTACTTATTATTGATCTTTCATCTTATATATAGTTATATAATCAATTTACAAGTTTCATGAAAAATTGTTTGGCTATTTTTAATTGGAATTGCATTGAACTTATACCATTTTACTCTTCAGTATAAGAATAAATGCTAACACAACTCTGTAAATATCACCAGGTAATGCTGAATGAATGGGGCCCAACTATGCCAACTGTGCAAGGGTATGGGGGTGAGGTGAGCCAGGGACACTGCCCTTGACAGTGTGCCTCTGCCCCTGGGTAGTGTGCCTCTGAATTCCTCTCCTTAACTGTTTTGGGAGATGTGGGTAGAGGAGGTGGGGCTGGAGAAGAGGCTTAAGGGAGGAGTCATGGGGTTGGGACTGGGGTGGTGGGGAGACCAGGGAGAAACATTACATCCCCTTCCAAGCAGAGCACAGCCATTCACTTGTGGTGGAGCTGGGTATTCAAGGCCAGTCCATCTGCCCAGCTAGTGGTGAAGTTGAGCACACTGACCCGGCAGTCGGACCATGTGGCCTGGCCCACCCAGCTCAGCAGGATCTTCTCTCTTTAGGCCTGCTGCTCATCAGACATGATGTCCTTCATGGTGTCCTTGAACTGTTTGAGAGGAAACATGTCTGCCTGGTAACTTCATAAAAGTATGTGACTTGAGACCTTGAATTAGGAATATTGCATTAATGAACCACTATGAGTCAGGGAATTGGTATCCCTTTCACTCCAAATATTTCCTTTAAAATCTGGGAAGTTAAGAAATTTTTAAATGTTATTTTTTTCTGGGTACTAGGATTTAGAAGTGAATTTCACCCCATCTTCATAAATAAATACTATATTTGAAATCATACTTTTGTGGAGGCGGGGCAAGATGGTGGACTGGTGAGCTGTATGTTTTAGTTACTCCTCCAGGAAAGTAGGTAGAAAGCCAGGAACTGCGTGGACTGGACACCACAGAGCAATCTGACTTTGGGCATACTTCATACAACACTCATGAAAATGTGGAACTGCTGAGATCAGCGAAATCTGTAAGTTTTTGCGGCCAGGGGACCCGCGCCCCTCCCTGCCAGGCTCAGTCCCGTGGGAGGAGGGGCCATCAGCTCCCGGAAGGAGAAGGGAGAACTGCAGTGGCAGCCCTTATCAGAAACTCATTCTACTGATCCAAACTCCAACCATAGATAGACTGAGACCAGACACCAGAGAATCTGAGAGCAGCCAGCCCAGCAGAGAGGAGACAGACATAGAAAAAAACAGCATGAAAAACTCCAAAATAAAAGTGGAGGATTTTTGGAGTTCTGGTGAACATAGAAAGGGGAAGGGCAGAGCTCAGGCCTTCAGGCTCATATGCAAATCCCAAAGAACAGCTGATCTCTCTGCCCTGTGGACCGTTCCTTAATGGCCCTAATTGCTTTGTCTCTTAGCATTTCAATAACCCATTAGATCTGTGAGAAGGGCCCTTTTTTTTTTTTTAATCCTTTTTTCTTTTTCTAAAACAATTACTCTAAGAAGCCCAATACAGAAAGCTTCAAAGACTTGCAATTTTGGCAGGTCGAGACAAGAGCAGAACTAAGAGAGCTCTGAGACAAAAGGCAATAATCCAGTGGCTGAGGAAATTCACTAAACACCACAACTTCCCAAGAAAAGGGGGGTGTCCGCTCACAGCCATCATCCTGGTGGACAGGAAACACTCCTGCCCATCGCCAGCCCCATAGCCCAGAGCTGCTTCAGAAAACCCAGTGTGACGGAAGTGCTTCAAATAACAGGCACACACCACAAAACTGGGCGTGGACATTAGCCTTCCCTGCAACCTCAGCTGATTGTCCCAGAGTTGGGAAGGTGGAGCAGTGTGAATTAACAAAGCCCCATTCAGCCATCATTTCAGCAGACTGGGAGCCTCCCTACACAGCCCAGCAGCCCAGAACCACCCTGGGGGGTCAGCAGTCACCTGTGACATAGCACAGTCATCCCTCAACAGAGGACCCGGGGTGCACAGCCTGGAAGAGGGGCCCACTTGCAAGTCTCAGGAGCCATACGCCAATACCAAGGACTTGTGGGTCAGTGGCAGAGACAAACTGTGGCAGGACTGAACTGAAGGATTAGACTATTGCAGCAGCTTTAAAACTCTAGGATCACCAGGGAGATTTGATTGTTAGAGCCACCCCCCATCCCTGACTGCCCAGAAACATGCCCCATATACAGGGCAGGCAACACCAACTACACACGCAAGCTTGGTACACCAATTGGACCCCACAAGACTCACTCCCCCACTCACCAAAAAGGCTAAGCAGGGGAGAACTGGCTTGTGGAGAACAGGTGGCTTGTGGATGCCACCTGCTGGTTAGTTAGAGAAAGTGTACTCCATGAAGCTGTAGATCTGATAAATTAGAGATAAGGACTTCAATTGGTCTACAAATCCTAAAAGAACCCTATCAAGTTCAGCAAATGCCAAGAGGCCAAAAACAACAGAAAATTATAAAGCATATGAAAAAACCAGACAATATGGATAACCCAAGCCCAAGCACCCAAATCAAAAGATTGAGTAACAGCACCTAGAGCAGCTACTCAAAGAACTAAAGATGAACAATGAGACCATAGTACGGGACACAAAGGAAATCAAGAAGACCCTAGAAGAGCATAAAGAAGACATTGCAAGACTAAATAAAAAAATGGATGATCTTATGGAAATTAAAGAAACTGTTGACCAAATTAAAAAGATTCTGGACACTCATAGTACAAGACTAGAGGAAGTTGAACAATGAATCAGTGACCTGGAAGATGACAGAATGGAAAATGAAAGCATAAAAGAAAGAATGGGGAAAAAAATTGAAAAAATCGAAATGGATCTCAGGGATATGATAGATCATATGAAACGTCCGAATATAAGACTCATTGGTGTTCCAGTGGGGGAAGAAAAGGGTAAAGGTCTAGGAAGAGTATTCAAAGAAATTGTTGGGGAAAACTTCCCAAATCTTCTAAACAACATAAATACACAAATCATAAATGCTCAGCTAACTCCAAATAGAATAAATCCAAATAAACCCACTCCGAGACATATTCTGATCACACTGTCAAACACAGAAGAGAAGGAGCAAGTTCTGAAAGCAGCAAGAGAAAAGCAATTCACCACATACAAAGGAAACAGCATAAGACTAAGTAGTGACTACTCAGCAGCCACCATGGAGGCGAGAAGGCAGTGGCACGATATATTTAAAATTCTGAGTGAGAAAAATTTCCAGCCAAGAATACTTTATCCAGCAAAGCTCTCCTTCAAATTTGAGGGAGAGCTTAAATTTTTCACAGACAAACAAATGCTGAAAAAATTTGCTAACAAGAGACCTGCCCTACTGGAGATACTCAAGGGAGCCCTACAGACAGAGAAACAAAGAAAGGACAGAGAGACTTGGAGAAAGGTTCAGTACTAAAGAGATTTGGTATGGGTACAATAAAGGATATTAATAGAGAAAGGGGAAAAATATGACAAACATAAACCAAAGGATAAGATGGCTGAATCAAGAAATGCCTTCATGGTTATAACGTTGAATGTAAATGGATTAAACTCCCCAATTAAAAGATATAGATTCACAGAATGGATCAAAAAAAATGAACCATCAATAAGTTGCATACAAGAGACTCATCTTAAACACAGGGACACAAAGAAACTGAAAGTGAAAGGATGGAAAAAAATATTTCATGCAAGCTACAGCCAAAAGAAAGCAGGTGTAGCAATATTAATCTCAGATAAAATAGACTTCAAATGCAGGGATGTTTTGAGAGACAAAGAAGGCCACTACATACTAATAAAAGGGGCAATTCAACAAGAAGAAATAACAATCGTAAATGTCTATGCACTCAATCAAGGTGCCACAAAATACATGAGAGAAACACTGACAAAACTAAAGGAAGCAATTGATGTTTCCACAATAATTGTGGGAGACTTCAACACATCACTCTCTCCTATAGATAGATCAACCAGACAGAAGACCAATAAGGAAACTGAAAACCTAAACAATCTGATAAATGAATTGGATTTAACAGACATATACAGGACATTACATCCCAAATCACCAGGATACACATACTTTTCTAGTGCTCATGGAACTTTCTCCAGAATAGATCATATGCTGGGACATAAAACAAGCCTCAATAAATTTAAAAAGTTTGAAATTATTCAAAGCACATTCTCTGACCACAATGGAATACAATTAGAAGTCAATAACCATCAGAGACTTAGAAAATTCACAAATACCTGGAGGTTAAACAACACACTCCTAAACAATCAGTAGGTTAAAGAAGAAATAGCAAGAAAAATTGCTAAATATATAGAGACGAATGAAAATGAGAACACAACATACCAAAACCTATGGGATGCAGCAAAAGCAGTGCTAAGGGGGAAATTTATAGCACTAAATGCATATATTAAAAAGGAAGAAAGAGCCAAAATCAAAGAACTAATGGATCAACTGAAGAAGCTAGAAAATGAACAGCAAACCAATCCTAAACCAAGTAGAAGAAAAGAAATAACAAGGATTAAAGCAGAAATAAATGATGCAGAGAACAAAAAAACAATAGAGAGGATAACTATCACCAAAAGTTGGTTCTTTGAGAAGATCAACAAGATTGACAAGCTGCTAGCTAGACTGACAAAATCAAAAAGAGAGAAGAGCCATACAATCAAAATAATGAATGGAAAAGGTGACATAACTGCAGATCCTGAAGAAATTAAAAAAATTATAAGAGGATATTATGAACAACTGTATGGCAACAAACTGGATAATGTAGAAGAAATGGAAAATTTCCTGGAAACATATGAACAACCTAGACTGACCAGAGAAGAAATAGAAGACCTCAACCAACCCATCACAAGCAAAGAGATCCAATCAGTCATCAAAAATCTTCCCACAAATAAATGCCCAGGGCCAGATGGCTTCACAGGGGAATTCTACCAAACTTTCCAGAAAGAACTGACACCAATCTGACTCAAACTCTTTCAAAACTTTGAAGAAAATGGAACACTACCTAACTCATTTTATGAAGCTAACATCAATCTAATACCAAAACCAGGCAAAGATGCTACAAAAAAGGAAAACTACCGGCCAATCTCCGTAATGAATATAGATGCAAAAATCCTCAACAAAATACTTGCAAATCGAACCCAAAGACACATTAAAAAAATTATACACCATGACCAAGTGGGGTTCATTCCAGGCATGCAAGGATGGTTCAACATAAGAAAATCAATCAATGTATTACAACAGATTAACAAGTCAAAAGGGAAAAATCAAATGATCATCTCAATAGATGCTGAAAAAGCATTTGACAAAACCCAACATCCGTTTTTGATAAAAACACTTCAAAAGGTAGGAATTGAAGGAAACTTCCTCAACATGATAAAGAGCATATATGAAAAACCCACAGCCAGCATAGCTAGCATGTTGCTATATTAGGTAACTTTCTTGGGGTAAAGTAGGAACAGGTTGGAAGTAAAGCAGTTATCTTAGGTTAGTTGTCTTTTTCTTACTCCCTTGTTATGGTCTCTTTGAAATGTTCTTTTATTGTATGTTTGTTTTCTTTTTAACTTTTTTTTCATACAGTTGATTTAAAAAAGAAGGGAAAGTTAAAAAAAAAAAAAGAAAAATAAGGAAAAAAAGATGTAGTGCCCCCTTGAGGAGCCTGTGGAGAATGCAGGGGTATTGGCCTACCCCACCTCAATGGTTGCTAACATGACCACAGACATAGGGGACTGGTGGTTTGATGGGTTGAGCCCTCTACCATAGGTTTTACCCTTGGGAAGACGGTTGCTGCAAAGGAGAGGCTAGGCCTCCCTATGGTTGTGCCTAAGAGCCTCTTCCCGAATGCCTCTTTGTTGCTCAGATGTGGCCCTCTCTCTCTGGCTAAGCCAACTTGAAAGGTGAAATCACTGCCCTCCCCCCTACGTGGGATCAGACACCCAGGGGAGTGAATCTCCCTGGCAACGTGGAATATGACTCCCAGGGAGGAATGTAGACCTGGCATCGTGGGATGGAGAACATCTTCTTGACCAAAAGGGGGATGTGAAAGGAAATGAAATAAGCTTCAGTAGCAGAGAGATTCCAAAAGGAGCCGAGAGGTCACTCTGGTGGGCACTGTTATGCACACTTTAGACAAGTCTTTTTAGGTTCTAAAGAATTGGGGTAGCTGGTGGTGGATACCTGAAACTATCAAACTACAACCCAGAACCCATGAATCTCGAAGACAGTTGTATAAAAATGTAGCTTATGAGGGGTGACAATGGGATTGGGAAAGCCATAAGGACCACACTCCACTTTGTCTAGTTTATGGATGGATGAGTAGAAAAATAGGGGAAGGAAACAAACAGACAAAGGTACCCAGTGTTCTTTTTTACTTCAATTGCTCTTTTTCACTCTAATTATTATTCTTGTTATTTTTGTGTGTGTGCTAATGAAGGTGTCAGGGATTGATTTAGGTGATGAATGTACAACTATGTAATTGTACTGTGAAAAATCGAAAGTACGATTCATTTTGTATGACTGCGTGGTATGTGAATATATCTCAATAAAATGAAGATAAAAAAATAAAAATAATAAAAATAAAACATGGGAATGTATAACCCAGAGAATCTTGTGGAGGATGATGACTGTGATTAACAGTACAAATACAAAAAAAGTTCCACACCAATACTGTGGGTCAACAATGGGGTGGGGGGGATAGGAGTATGGAATGTTTTGGGTTTTCTTTTTTCTTTTTCTTTTTCTTTTTCCTTATTATTATTTTTTTTATTGTAATAATGAAAAATGTTCTACAATTGATTGTGGTGGTGAACACACAGCCATTGGATGGATGGTAGGGTGTGTGAATACATCTCAATAAAACTGCATTAAAAAAAATTAATCATACTTTTGTTATACTTGATTGCAATGTATATTCCTTTACAAGTAACAAAAAAGTAATATCTTAATACCAATACATTTAAAAAGATCTTTCAATAGGAAGAGAATCCAATTTTTAAAAATGAGGATGGAAGGAAAGACAGACATCAAAATCAAAGAATAATGTTCATTACCTGGTGGCAATAACTGTGTAAACCCAGAACTAAGATATTCTTTTATTACATTTCAAAAGCAAGGTGTATGTTTTAAGGAAGTGCTCAAAGAGTAATGGAGATATAACAGAAGGACACAGAAGCCAGCTGCAAGGGGCTCCCACTGGCCAAATCTGGGGCAATTTGAACATCAAAATAAATAATCTTGCTAAAAGATTATAATGTATGAATAATTAAAAATCCATGAGTCTACACTGATATTTGTATAAATGAATGGACAGATGGTTAGATAAGATTCACAGATAAATGGGAGACCATGGAAAGCTCTTCCTTAGAAGAAGAAAGCTGATGTAGAAGGAATGTCAAAACAGAAAATCACTATTGAAAGACAAATTAGAAACCATAAAAATAATAGCTGATTAAGGTCAGAATTATCAATGGATGCTAAAACTAATAGATGAAAGTTTCAAAATGTCTTGAGTATTTACAGTCTCAAAGTATCCCCCCCCCAAAGAGAGATTTTAGTAGCAAAGTGTAGTTGCTTTGGAGTGGAAAAACCTGGCAGATGCTGCCTTAAGCAAAGGGTCACAGTTTTTGCAGCCAGCTCAGCTAAGCAATGTCCTGTGCCTCCTGACTCCATGGCCAGAGAAGTAGCCAGCATCACTTCTGGGGCAGCCCTGCCAAAATGAATGCCCTGAATCTAATCATGAGCAAACATCAGCCAAACATACTGAGAGAGATTCTACAAAATCCATGGCCAGGGGTCTCCAGAAGTGTCAATATCATGAAATACAAAGAAAGCCTCAGAGACTGTTCCAGAATAAAGAACACTGAAGAGGCATGACAATGCACACAATGCAGGATATTGGACTTTGTTTTGATGTAAGGATAACATTGGGGCAACTGACAAAATCTCAGCAAGAACTGTAGATTATACAATTGTATTCTTTCATGCTATGCACCTGGTTTTGATAAATATATGCTATTATTATGTAATACAATGATAATCATTTTATATCATTAATATTGGCATTACATAACATTTATATTCCATATTAATAAAGTATATATTATATTAATATTATAGTGTGGTTATATAATTCCTTCTTTTGAGGAGAATTCCTTACTTCTAGAAAATACACAGTAAAGTACTTAAAAGAAGAGAGAGAGAGGGAAGAAAGAATGAAGAAAAAGAGACAACTGTTAACATTCGGGGAATCTTAGGGGAAGGAATCTGGGAATTCTCTGAACTATTCTTGCAGCCTTTCTACAAGTCTGAAATTATGTCAATTTTTTAAACTAAATATTTAAAATGGATTTTTTTTTCCTATGCCAGGAAAATAGAGCAGCTTGTCAGACATTTCTGTGGAAAAGATAAATTTTCAATTTTTATTAAAAAGTGATTAAAACTTTCCTCAGTTACCAATGCAAAATGATGTTCCAAAGTAATCCCATTGTCATGTTGAGATTTCTGTCTACAATATCTGTGCCTCTGATATTCACTAAATCCACCTATTAATGTGAAAAAGTAGCTTTTAAGACAATTTCTCTACAGAAGTCAGGGTTTTCATTTTGGCAATTTTGGCTGACATTATAAGTGAATTAAAAAACAAATTTTATTTTTAGAACTATGAAAAGCTAAATCTCAAAAACATATTGGTTATATAACAGATCAATAAAGTAATCCCAAAAAGCACATTTATTATTTCATTTGTAATACATCCCATAGAAGTTCTACAGTCCAGTCTCATAGCTTAAGATCCTGAGGCATGATGTAAAATTTGTACAGAAAGGAGGACAGGATGATAGCATATTAATCGAGCAGTAAATAATGATGTAGAAACTGCAAAGTGGACTGAGTCCAGGGACTCTCATCCATCAAAAAGAATATAGGGATCATATTTGTGACAGGCCTGAGGCCAGGGGAAAGGCCCATATGATCTCCCAAGGGCATATTCTGTGGTGGTGTAGCAAGCATACATTGTGGTCAGAGAAGTTATGCTGAAGCAAAAAAAATTTAGAGTAGGATACACCAAGCCTTAGTTCAATTCATTTTCACCTCAGTTCTTTTCAGTTACCTATGTACACTGCTCACATTTCTTATTTTTCCCTACCTGGGCCTCTAATACTTTTGTCCTTCCTCCTTCTGAACTAAACCTAGCAGTAAAGAATTCTGTTCAGAGCTTGGTAAATATTTTCACTCCTCTTTCAAATAATTTTTAAATTTTGCCCGGTGCTTTCTGTATGTAAAAACTCTATTTCTTTTGCACCAGCATATTTCAGAATTTGTTCCTTAAATGTCAACTCTTAAATACAAGTAGTATTGTTTGTAAGAAGTTACTGCACCTTGTGAATATCTTGTACTAATAAAAATACCAGTGTCAAAAAAAAAAAAATAAAACACCCAAAGCTCACATTGCAAACTTACATTGTTCTGATGTAAGAACTGCAGCATTTGGCTGACACATTATTTAAAGCATGAACCCTTGTGGAGTCATGCTGCTTTGGCTGGAAAATAAAGCACAAACAAACAAGGCAGATTATCCCTTCACATGCCTGATCAGCACAGGGTTGGATGCTTGAGCTCCAGCCACTTTCCCAGGCCACCTTGGAGGGCAGTGTTCACAGTATACAAATTCTCCAACCACATCCTCTGAGGTCATCATGGTTGCCTGATTTGCCCACACATTGGAATCTCCCAGGGAGCTTCAGGAAGTACTGATACCTATGTCCTATCCCAGCCCCAAGACAGGAACTTAATGGTCTGGAGAGTAGGCTGGGCTTTGGGGATTTTCAAAGAACTCCATGGTGACTCCAACGTGCAGACAAGTTTGGGGACCCATGCTGGAGGCATAAAGCTTCTTGGGTCTAAGTAGCTCTGGATGCAGAGAGACTGAGATGCATGGTCATCCTTCATGGACTTGGGCAGAGCAGAGTCCTGAGGGGCTATACAGGGAAGGCAGGAATTGCCACCTGGGAAATGGTGCAGAAATCAGAAGCCTAGGGAACTTGGACTTCTGATTTCTGCACCATTGGGGGTGACTCAGACCCAGGAGACAGCAGCCTTCCCAGCAGGTGCCTTCCCAGCAAGTGCCTACCCACACTTGAACACCATGCTTTTGCAAGAAAGAAATTTATCTTCAGGAGTGCATCTCTCTCTGCCTTTTATTTTCATTTTCCCTCTGATGTTCACTTGTCTACCCATAAAATGCTCCCACTGCCTTAGGACAGGCATTTATTTCTGGGTGAGCACAGGGGACCTTACACATACAGAATAAAACCTGAATAAATATAGATGCCAGAGTTTAAAACAATGATTTTTCAGTATTTGTAAAAGAACACCTAAATGTGTCTGCATGATGCTCTACTGGTAATGCCTGTTTTACACACCCATTCTTCTGTGTAATCCACAATGTGGGCTGCCTTGGAGCAATAAATATTTAAGGAAATCTTACCTTTGATTAAAATAGAGCCCTGAAAAAAAAAGCTTAAATGTTGCTCTATTAAAGAATTAACTTGTTTTTAAAAGTTCTATTATGGATCAAATTGTTTACCCCCTAAAGACATGTCCCCATGGGAGTGAAATTATTTGTAAACAGAATCTCTGAAGATGATATTAGTTAAAATGAGGCCAGAGTACAGTGGAGTGGGCCCTGATCCAGTGGGACAGGAGCCATTATAAGGAGAGGAGATTTGGGCACAGATGGAGAGTCAGACACAAGGAGAAGATAGCCATGCTGTGGAGGCAGAAAGAGAGTTTACCACAAACCAAGGGACACCACCAGAAGCCAGGACAGAGGTTGGAGGGCTTCTCCCCTTGTTTTGGACCTCAGGCCTCCTGAATGTTGAGACAATACATTTCTGTTGTTTCAAGCCTCCCAGTTCAGGGGACTTTGTTAGGGCAGCCCCAGCAAACTGAGATAAGTACCCTCAGGGTCTTCCATGTCAGTGAGGACAGAGACAACCCACTACCCTTACCAGCAAGGATTCCATGAGGCCTTCTAGGAAGATCCAGCACCTTCCTTCCATCCTTGAGGTCTGTGAATTCACTGAAGGGTGCTTTTTCCACACTAGAGAAAAAAGCAAGATATGAGTTACTCCAGCATCAGAAATCTGAAATATAACTGGCAAATAAAGTCATTTTATTATTTTTTTTCTTAATAAAGCATTCTGGATGATCTGCATGCAGCTCTTTAAGCTTTCCTAGTACAGAAAGAGCAAGCACAAATCCAGAGAAGATGGAGAGTCTGGGACACATCTTTTAAGCTGAAAGATATGTTTTGCATATTTTCCTAGAAAGGGAGCAGGGCAGAGAGAAAAGGAAGATGCAGAGATGGGTGCACCCTCAATGTCTGTGAGCAGGCAGCCCCAGATGCCAAGGCCAAGAGTGTGTGATTCTCCATCCATTGCTCCAATACCCACACATGGATGATGTCCCTGTCTTCTCTGTTATAGGACTGGAAATTTCACCACCAAGTTCAGTTTTCAAGGACAGTATTTATGGTTTCTAGCCATTAATTTCTTAATGATGAGGACCTTTTGGCTCTGAGATCCCAAGGTCAGAATTGTGACTGGCAAGGCTGACAGAAGTCCTGACTTCTCATCTGGACTGAACAATGGTGTTGGCCCCATGGATACATGCCCTCTGAATTCAGGTGCCTAAGGGCAGCTCCATCATGACAGCCAGGGTGGCTGCCTGCAGGTGACGCAATGGTGTGAACCAAAGGGACTTACACACAGAACTTTAGGACACCCAGGATTTTGTTTTTACTTTTATTTTGCTGTCATCACATATATAACATAAAATGTGTCATCTTAGCCATTTTTAAATCATAATTTTTATTGTAGAATACAACATATATACATGGAAGTGACAACTTTCCAAGTGCAATTTAACAAGTAGTTAGAGAGCAAATTTCAAATAATGTTATGGGTTACAGTTCCAGATTCAGTTATTTCCTTTTTGTGAATATAAAAGATACACACAAAAATAATATCTTTCAAAGTACAATTTAACAAGTAGTTATATAGGAAATTTCCAAAAATGTTATGAGTTACAGCACCATAGTTTCAGTTATATTCTTATTGTGAATATAACATATATGCAGAAAGGTAATCTTCCAAAGTACTATTTAACAAGTAGTTATATAGGAAATTTCCAAAAATGTTATGCATTACAGCACCATAGATTCAGTTATTTCCTTATTGTGAAATATAACATATACAAAAAGACAATAACTTTCAAATTACAATTTAACAAGCAGCTGTGGAACAAATTTCAAAGAATGCTATGGGTTAAAGCTTCACCACTTCAGTTCTTTCCTTCTAGCTATTCTAATAACCTAGCAACTAAGAAAAAGAAAATTATATATTCAATATTCATAATCCTTTGTTAAATTCCATCTTACATCTCAGCCACTTTTAAGTGAACAGTTCAGCAGTACTGAATACATTCCCAATGTTGCAAAATTGCCACCACCATCCATTTCCAAAACATTTTCATCCCCCAAACAGCAACTCTACACCAATTAAGCAAGAACTCCCCATTCTCTCCTCACCAACAGCCCTTGGAAACCTCAAATCTGCTTTTGACTCGATGACTTTGCATATTCTAGATATTTCATGTAAGTGGAATCATACAAAATTTGTCCTTTTGTGTTCAGCTTACTTCACTCAGCATCGTATTTTCAAGGCTCACCCATGTTGCAGCACAGATCAGAACTTCACTCCTTTTCATGTCTGAAGAACACTCCATTGCATGGTTGGACTCCATTTTGTTTATCCATTCATCTGCCAATGGACACCTGAGTTTTCTACATCTTTTGGCTATTGTGAATAATGCTGCCATGAACACTGGCATACACATATCTGTTTCAGGTTTGAGTTTCTGTTTTCAATTTTGAGGAGTATATGATATATGGTCATTCTCTGCTTAAGTTTTTGAGTAACTGCCAAACTGGTTTTCATGCAACTGCACCATTTTACATTCCCACCAGCAAAGCAATGCACAAAAGTTCCAATGCTTTTTTCATCTATTTTTATAATAGCCATCCTAGGGGATGTGAAGTGGTATTTCACTATGATTTGTTTTTGTTTTCACTTTTTTTTTTTTTTTTGCAGTAATGGATATAGGGCACAACACTTGGATTTGAATTTCCTTGATGACTATGGATGTTGAGCATCTTTCCATGTGCTTGGAAGCCTGGCTTTTAATTCCATTTCACACTAACTCATGCCCAGGCTCAGTCATGCACTTTGGAAATATCCTATATATCTACTAGTTAAATCATACTTTGAAAGATATTACCTTTTTGATATATGTGTTATATTTCATAATAAGGAAATAACTGAAACTGTGGAATTGTAACCTATGATATTCTTTGAAATTTGCTAACTACTTGTTAAATTGCACTTGGAAAGTTATCACTTTTATGTATATATGTTATATTCTACAATAAAAAATGAATTAAAATATTTAAAAAAATTTACATTGACTATTGAAAAATGAAGTACAATCTATCATTCCCCATTAAAGATTTGTGAAAAATTTTGAGATTTTAGGAAGTTAACTACAATACATATGTATTACATTAGAAAAATTGGTTATTGTCAATACAGTACTAGAATTTGCTACTTAAAAATATTTCTCATCTCTTGCAAATTTGTGGCATAATAAAACATATCCAAAGTTTTAATGTGTTTATGAGATCATTTTAAATTATCTTTAAAATGAACAAGACATTGTCTCCCTGATTTCTTGTAGTCATTAATTTGAAAGTTGCTGGAGTAATCTTTACTCCATTTTCCTAGAAATTGTTAATAATTTTATTGTACTACAGATTCCTTTATGGAGAAAGGGGATGGCTTTTTTAGGGTGTAGTTCTAAGTAATCTAAGGAAATTTACTAAATATAGTAGATTAGCACTGTCACACTTGCTTAAGTAGCTTAAAACACAGAAAATTAACTATCGGGCAGATGCATGAAGCAATGTAGACTTAAGATGAAAAATCTACCTCAGTTGCATGTGTTTTTTGTTTTATGGGTTAATCTGGATTTTCATAATTAGAAATTAAACTGTAAGGTTTTGAGCCAACCAATGCTTCATTGGAAATAGCACAAGTCAGTGTAATAGAATTATCCATTATGTTCTACACTCTAAGCCAAATTTGCAAAATCCTTGGTTTGATCATTGATCCGAACTCCTGGGCCATTTTTTTTTGGCATGGGGATAGTTATATTTCATCTTTTTTCTAGTAGTATGATTTTTGAATCAGTACCTAGTAAGTTGTATACAGCAGTGGCATTTATTTAATGACTGTTTTGTGATTTTATTAATAACCAGTTAAAAGATTCAGGCATATGTGTTCATTACTGCAATATGAGAAACCAAACACATCAGGTTTTCTTTGGTGGAGTATATTAAGTGAAAAAGAACTAGCATTCAGGAATCAGAACTTTAAAATAACATGTTAAAATTAGTGCTAAAAAAAGAAAAAAGTAGTGCTGAACATTTTTATATTGTATCTGAACCATTACTTATTTGTAACAGTAAAGCTTGAATTCTTTTGCCTTGGAACTGTGCTCTGGCAAATATAGGACATCCTTTGATTAGGATTGTGATATATTACAACATCTGAGAATTAGTGTGAGACTTATTATTTGTTGTTCTATTAAACTGAAAGAATAACATTAATAGCATACAACTAACATTTTGCTCATCAGGCATGTCAACAAAGGCACCTTCCTCCATGTTGCTAATTTTCTCCTTAATGTTAGAGGTTGGTTGCTTAAAGACTTGAACCATTACCCAAGAGAACTCGAGCCCATAATTTTTTTTAATTAGCTAGTATCTCATAGCATGTTAAATAAAATCTTATCCCAAGCCCCCCAAAACAATTACATGTGAGCACATGAGAGAATATGTATGGGGGAAGTTGCATTAAATTTTCAGACCTATTCATTCAGCAAGTATTTGCTAGTCAGCTGGATATATACTATGGTGGGTATTACAAAGGTTTAGAGAATGGTCAGGGACCAACTCTTCCACCCAGCAGTGCACAGTCTATACAGTGTATGCTGAAAGCACAGAGGGCAGTCTTAGCTGGTATTAGCCTATCTAAGCTGAATAATCCATTCAGAAGTGGGTTTTGTTTTGTTTTGTTTTTTGCAGGGCAGGGTTACAAAATCGGCTTAAGAGTTTTGAAAGCATCAGGCCCCTCAAGAAACCACGAGGGGGATCGGGACAGGAAGGGAGGGGCACTAAGGGCCTGGTTAGGCCCCTTCCCCAGGAGCGCAGGTGGGAACCGCTGGGGGAAACCATGGGGGAGGGGGATGGGCGCGGGGGAGGTGCAGGGAGGGGAGGCCGGGCCCTGGGGCGGTAACCGAGTCTGTCTCCTGAGAGGAAGGCCTTAGAATGACGGGCGGGGAGGAAGGTGAAAGGCACCCACCAGGGTCACCAGACAGGGATGTCCCCTCAGAGCGCCTCAGGGAGAACAGACCCCTCGCACCGCGCAGGACCGTGAGCAATATCAACACCCGCGGGGCTTCGTCCACGGAATCCCTCCCGCCTCCCCGAAGAGAACACTCGAGTGATTCTAGGGGCCGCACACGCCACGCTGCATCCTTACAGGTCCACGGCGGTCCACAGCGGTCCTGGAGCTCCTGGAAGCAAAGCAGGCCTGAACGTTCCCCCGGTGAAGCCCGCGGCAACCCCTCCTCAGGCCCCCGGCGCTGCCGACGCCTCCGCATGCGCCCGCTGTGACCTCTGATTGGCTGCCACGTTCCCGCGTGAGGATGGACGGGCCGGGTGGGACCCATGCGCGTGCTCTGGGCCCCTGGCGGCGATGCGGTGCTGTGCAGTCTGGTTGTCAGGAACCGGAGAGGGCGAAGACCCGAGTCCCTGCAAGATTCAGGGGTGCCGAGGTTCAGACCCTCAGGAAATACCTTTCCCCTCCTGGTGTCCAGCTCTCATAACCCTCAGGTGTGTCACCTTTTCCATGAAAGTGTTAGTACGAGTGCCACGGTTATGAACTTGATGATCCAACTGGGCCTTCAGGCCCCCTCCCGTGATGTTGCATCTGGGGGTGAATCCAGTCCAGCCCGCTGCCTGGTTTTGTACACCTTGAGGCTACTTAAGAAGGGCATTTACAATTTTAAGAGGTGATTGGGGGGAGGGGGGGAGTAAAAAGAGAATATTATTTTGGTGACATGAAAATTACATCAAATTCAAATTTGTGTCCATAAATAACACTTATATTGGATCAAGTACATGTCCATTCATTTTGGTATTGTCTGCAGCTGCTTTCCTGCTACAACATCAGAGTTGATTGTGACAGACACTGCGGTTACTGCTCTGGAAGCCTAAAATGTTTACTACCTGGCTCTTTATGGGAAAAGTTTGCAGGTCATTGATTTATCTGTATTTTTTCTTCTTTAATTTATTGACCAGTTCTGCCAGAAGTTTGCTCATCTTAATAATCTTGTGAAAGAACCAGCTTTTGATTTTAATCTTCTGTAAAGCTATCTCCTCTATTTCATTTATTTTTTGCCCATTCTCTATTGTTTTCTTCCTTCTTGATCCCTGTTGGTTTGCTCTGTTGCTACTCTTTACTATTTTTTTGGCATGCATGCCTAGCTCATTGTTTATAACCTTCCCCATAAATTTCCCTGTAAGTACTTATTTACCTTTGTCTCACAATTTTTGACTGTAATATATTCACTATCATTAAATTCCATGTATTCCCTCATTTCCCTAGTGATTCTCTTATTGCAATAGATGTGTAGTAATATGTTATTTATTTGCCAAATCTATGGGGTTATTTTTAAAGCTATTCCTTTATCATTTCTATTATGGTCAGATCACACAATCTAAATATCATTGATACTTTGCATTTGAAGATTTCTATTCATAGTCAAAATTAAGAAATCAGAGATCTAAAGATATTTGCAATGCCTAAAATGTATATATGTGAAATTACCTTCTTAGGTTTAACAAGAACTGCAGAGTTGGTATATTACTATTGGCTAAATGCCAGGCTTTATTTGGATTTCACTGTTTTTTTCCATTAATGTCCTTTGTCTATTCCAGAATTCCATCCAGGATACCACAAGACATTTAGTCATCATATCCCTTAGTTTAACTCTGGTCTGTGACAGCTTCTCAGACTTTCCATGTTTTTCACAACTTTAAGGAGTAACTGATGGTCAGGTATTTTCTAGAATATCACTCAATTTGGGTTTGTCTGCCCCTTTTCTTACCATCATACTGAGGTTATGGGTTTTTAGGAATATCACAGAAGTGATGAGCCCTTTACGTCACTTGACAGCAGGGATACCTGCTATCAACCTGACTTATCACTGGGGAGTTATCCTTGAACAACTGGCCAAGCATTGTTTGACAAGTTTCCCCACTGTAAAGTTATTATCCCCTTTTCATATTCTGTTCCTTAGAAGCAAGTTACTAAATCCAAACAACACTCATGTAATGGAGTGGGGTTGGAAGTGGGGGAGGAGGGGAGTTAAATTCCACCTCATTTGGGGAGTGTATCTATGTAAGTTATTTGGGATTCTTTGGTAAGGATGATCAAAGTTAAATTAAAAATTCAATGCATCAATCACACTAGCCACAGAACAAGAAATCAAGTCACATGTGTTACTGGCTATTATATTTGACAGTGAAAATACAGAACATTTCCATCATCACAGAAAGTTCTCTGGATAGAAGTAATTTGATTTTTTGTCAATTCTTCTTTTCCAAAAACTGCTTTAACTCATTCACATAACTATTTTCATTTCCAAAATATGGACCTATGAATTATTTAGAACCAGGAGGAGGACTAGAATGGGGAAAACAAAGAAACACAAGCACAAAATTAAGGAGTTACTCCCTCTCAGCTCTGTGAAAGTGTAGGGACAAATGGCACTTTCCACCTTAGGCTCCTTGCCTGCCTCATCCTATTCCAAGCTCCATTTTAAAATGCATTGCTTAATTTCCAAACTATTGTTTAGTTTTTTTTTAATTATCTATTATTGATTTCTGGTTCAATTCCACTGCAGTCATGGGTAGCTACAGCAAATATTATAATTAATGGTAAACTAGAGAACATGAGTTAAGAAACAAGATGCAGATGTCCACTATAACCACTTTAAGTCAACAAAACATCTGGAATAGCCAAGACAATTTAAGACCAAAGCTGGAGCACTTGAAGTCCCAGATACACAAACTTACGTAAAGCTACAACAATTAAGAAAGTGTGGCATTAGAACGAGAATAGAGAACTGGACAAACAGAATGTAATAAAATCCAGAAATACATATATAGTCACTTACCTGGTTCACACAAAGGTTTTCTGCAATATACTGGGGGCAAGAGTGGTCTTTTGAATAAATGGTGCTGGTAAATTTGGATATGCATATGGGGAAATATTAATCTTGATGCCTTAATTTCTCACACCTTAAAGAAAAAATGAATTTGAGATGGATCATAGGCCTAAATGTAAAAAGTTAGACAGTAAAACTTGTAGAAGAAAACGTAGCTGGAATATCTTAAATTTCATCAAAAGGACACACAAAGCACCAACCATAATGTAAATAAACATACACATGACACCACCACCAGATCAAGACACAGGACAATTCAGTGCCCCTCAGCCCCCTCCTAAGTGACAACTAAGTTTTAAAAAAAGTTGACTTAAAACAGGCACTAAATGAGATACCACTACAACTTCAAGTGAATAGCTCTAATTAAAATGTCTGACAGTACCAAGTTTTGGAAAGGATATTTATCCATGGAACTCTCAGTATGGCTGGTGGGAATATAAATTGTTTCTATTACTTTTGAAAAACTTTGATAGTATCTGCACTTTATCTTCAGTTCCAGCACTTCCTCTCATAGCTGTATATACCCAGGAAAAAATGAGTGCATGTTCCCACCAAGAGTGGCACAAGGATGTTCACAGCCACTTCACTTAAAACAGCCAAAGAATCAGGTTAAAAGTCCATCAACAGTAAAATGGATACATAAAACTTTCCCATATTTGTTTAGTGGAAATCCACCAAACCATGAAAAGGAATGCATTACTGCGACACATCCAGGATGCATCTCATAGACATTATTTAAAAGAAAGCAAAGGCAAGAAGACATTGTGTGATTACATTTATTTTAAGTTAAAAAAAGACAAAAATCAACCTATGTGGTAGAGATTAGAATAGGTGTTACTTAGGGGGAAGGTGGCTGGAAGGGAGCATGAAGGAAACTTCGGGCTAATTCTTAAAATCACACAGCTGAAGAACTGTCAATGGAAAACCCATATTTGATGACATTGCTTGTGAGCATCCACAACCAAGATGTACAGATGGCCTAGCCTAGCTTGTGTCTTTCATAATTCCTGTAAGAGAGTGCAGAATATAGTTGTCAGCCAGAACACTAGGTACAAGAGATCTGGAAAGTCTAGCGCCTATGGCCATTCTCTGTTAGGTTCTAGCAGGTGACAACCTAGGGTCAGTTATCATGACTGATGCTGACAATAATGGATGCTGTGTCTCTTGATCCTGGCTGAACTGAAATTTGAATAATAACCTCTGTTTCAGGTGGCAACCCTTCCAGTTGCTCTGGCTTTTTAAATGTTTGATGATCCTTGGTTCTGTGCTCCATTTTCTCCTTCAGAGTCAAAAACTGTAGCCAGCACTGGGTACATGGAAAGACTGTCTTATTCCAATGCTGCCAAAAATGATTCACATATGATGTTGCTGTTCTGAAAATTTTCAGACAAAATGGACACAGCAAATTCTTAGTGTTTTCATGGCAGACTCTAAAATGCATTTCCACATCAGCAAAGCATGATGACCTGTAATTGCAAACCTTGCAAACATAAGGCATTTCACCAACTTTATGATTGTCCTTCATGTGTTGTAAGAGAATCTGATCTGTTTCAAATGACAATTCACAGATTTTACAAACAGAGGAGGGTTCCTGGGGGATGTGCACACTTTCAATGTGACACTGAAGCTGGAAGGGAGTGGGAAACTGCCGGTGGCAGTGCTGGCAGGTGGTGTGGCTCTCCCAGCTGTCACCCCTCTGCTTCTCAAGTTCCAAATGGTGCTTCATGTGCTTCATAAACTTAACATTTTTTAGAACTTTCAAGCAGCTGAGGCATTTAAAGTTTGTGTGAGTCTTCTGTTCCAGCTGCCCATCTCCTTTATGCTGTCCATAGTAAAAGTCATGAAGTAGCATGATCATATTTCCTTTCCTGGAATCCACAGTCTTGTTCTGGCTGGTTAGGCTTTTCAAGCCTGTTTTTGCCAGTCCTTCAAAGCTATTTCCTATGTGCGGAATCATAAGATCCAACTGTGTCTTGTCATTTGCACATGGCCATGGAACCAACATTCCATTCTGATCATGGTTCAAGGAAGTAGGAACACCTTTTGAGGGTGTGCCAGCATTCACTGCAGGAAAGACACCTGAAAGAGTATCTGAAGAATGCTCCCATGGGATTCCATCACTGACTTTAGGCCTTTTGGGGTTTCCACTGTTCACATCAGAAGGGGAAATTTGCTTTGAATTGTGAGGACTTTCATCCTTGTCTCCTACATAAAGAGCAGTTCCAACTACATGCCAAGTCCACAGTGAGGGCAAATCTGAGGAATTATGGGGCATGACTTGTAGTAGTCTCCTCTTACAACCAGGTTGAGATGAATGCTCCATGATGACAGAAGTATCTGTTGATCTTAATTCAGGGTCAGAGACTGACAATTGGACAACTGCTTTTGATGTTGGAGTCATAGGATTTGCAGATTTTAATGCATGAGCAGTCTCTTGACTCATGTGGTTTTTCTTTCTTCTTGAACATGAGCCTGGGGTAATTCTGTTCAAAATCTTTGAATTGATGACTTTTGCATTTGAAATCACCTTGACAAACAGAATGTCAGCATCTACACTTTCATGTTCTACCCCAGCAAAGATAAGCTCAGCATCTTCATCTTCTTGGCATTTGGATTCTTTTCCATTTTTCATCTGTGCTGCTGACTCCTGTTCTTTCTCACACAAGATCTTTGCCATTTTACAATTATTTTTGTTTTGCTTGAAGCCAGTGGTCCCCTCAACTTCCAGGGCTTGCTTTTAATAAACTGCCACCTAAGAACAACCACATGACATTAGTCAGTATTCATTTGAAAAGAGAATAATCATTACCTTATTTAGTCCTCCACCATAACACTGAGATAACTATTAACATCCCTGTTTTACACATGAGCTAAAGGGCTGAAAACTTTCAAGTAACAGCTGGTTAGAGGTTGAGCCAGGATTAGAAACCCAGTTGTGTATGATTCCAGTGTCAGAGCTTTGAGTTACAGATTGTGGTCCCATTCTATAAAACACTAGATAAAACTGCTAAGCAGAATTCACAGAGGGTGGTCCACTTGTAAAGTACTAAGCCCAGTTCCTAGTACAGCATTAGCCCTCAGACACCCTTAGGTTCTCATCCAGCCCCATATCTTTACTATCTATTTGCTGGTAATTCTAAACTTAACTCTCCAGCCATTCTGGCCACCCAGTGCCCCAGAATGTCAGGCAAAATGTTCAACATCCATCCTCTCAGGACAGGTTCTAGGGTGAGAGAGTGAGGCTCCCAATCTGCAAAACTGAAGGAGGTGGTGCTAGCTCCAGGACTTAACCCTCAGGCATCTCCTGCCCCTGCCCCACCCAGCCCATGGACACCCACCTTCATCTCTACTGTGACTGCCTCCAGGCTCCCAGAAGGTGCCTCTACTGTTGCCTTGGACTCTACACTGCCCCCCACTCTGTGATTCCAGCTTTTGGTTAGCTTTTCATACTCCAGACCTTGCAGGGACCCCAGAGGTCTCCAAGTGGCCCAAATCTGACACCTCTCTTCTTGGCCAAGTGGTGTCTGGATAAAAGCAAATTATGGACCATCCCCTCAGGGCAGAGACAACAATGAGATGGGCACACAAAGAACACCCGGGATGTAAAGAACCTGGGAAAAAGGCACAATTTTAAAGAGCCTCAAGGAATCTTCTTGCAATATATAGTCAGGATTTTGAGAAGGAAAGAAGATAATACTTGTTATTGAATGATTACCTTTACCAAGAAGGCCCTCTCTCTACTTTTAGAAGACTCAACACAATTGCAATGAGAATTCCATTGGCCTACTTTGCAGAAATGGAAAAGACAATTATCAAATTTATTTGATGTGGCAAGGGAACTGGAAAAGCCAAATATATCTTGAAAAAGAAGAATGAAGTTGGAGGACTCATAAGTCCTGACTTTAACATGTATTATACAATTATAGTGGTCAAAACAGCATGGTGCTGGTATAAATTTAAATTTATTGACCAATGCAATTGAATTGAGAATTCAGATGTAGACCCCCACATCTATGGCCAAGTGATTTTTGTCAAGTCTGCCAAGTCCCTCAACTGGGAAAGAACAGTCTCTTCAACAAATGGTACTGGGAGAACTGGATATCTATATGAAAAGAATGAATGAGGACCCTTATCTTACACCTTATACAAAAATTAACTCTACATGGATTGAAGACATAAATATGAAAACCAGGACTATAAAACTCCTAGAAGAAAATGTAAGAAAGCATCTTCAAGATCCTGTGATAGGCAGTGAAAGAAATAATAGATAAATCAGAGCCCCTCAAAATTAAAACTTTTTCTGCCTTACAGGATTTTGTCAAGAAAATGCAAAGGCAACTTACTCAGAGGGAGAAGATATTTGGAAACCACATATCCAATAAGTTTACTATCCATAATAAATAAAGAAATTCTACAACTCGACAATAAAAAGAGAAACCCAATTTTAAAATGGGTAAATGACTTGAATAGACATTTTTCCAAAGGCAAAACTCAAATTGCTAAGAAGCACATGAAAAGATGCTCACCATCACTAGCTATTAGGGAAATGCAAATCAAAACTATAGTTAGATATCATGTGACACCTACTAGAATGTCCACTTTTGAAAAAACAGATATCTACAAATATTATAGAAGATGTGGAGAAAAAGGAACACTCATTGTTTGAATGTGAGAATGTAAAATGGTGCAGTTGCTGTGGAAAACAGTTTGATAGTTTCTCAGGAAGCTACATATAGATCTTCTATATAATCTGGAAATCCTGCTGCTTAGTATATACCCAGATGAACCAAAAGCAGGGACTCAAACAGACATTTGCACACTGTTGTTCATAGTACCATTATTCACTATTGTCAAATGATGGAAACAACCCAAGTGTCAACCAATTGAAGAATGGATAAACAAAATGTGGTATTTAAGTTCAACAGAATATTATTCAACTGTAAGAAGGAATGAAGTCCCAATGTATATGAGAACCTGGATGAACCATGAGAATCTTATGTTAAGTGAAATAAGCCATACACAAAAGGACAAATATAGTCTGATCTCATTGATATGAACTAATTATAATAAACAAACTCAAAGAGTCAGAATCTAGAATATAGGTTATCAGTGGATAGAATGGGGTAGAGAAAGGAAAGCTGATACTTAATTTGTGCAGAATTCTATTTAGGTTGATTGTAAAGTTTTAGAAATGGATGGTGGTGATGGTAGCACATTTTTTGTTTTGAGTGGCATTAACAGCACTGAAATATACATATGGATGTTGTTAAAAATTTTGGGTCATGTGTTGCTAGAAGGAAATTTAGAAGATAAAGCACAGGACTGCATAACAGTAAATGCTGTGGTAGACAATAGAATGTGGTTAATACTATAAAGACAAGAATGTTCTTTTATCAATTGTAACAAATGTACACTATTACAAGGTGTTAATAATAAGGGGATATATGGGTAAAATACACCTAAAATAAGTTATGGGCTAAAGCATCAGAAATGCTTTAATATTCTTTCAGCAATTGTAACAAGGGTATCATACCAATGCAAAATGTCAATAATAAGGGGGTATATTGGGACATTGTATTTTTACATGACTTTTCTGTAAATCTATGACCTTTCTAATTAAAAAAATAACAAAAAATATGCTAACTGAAAGAAACCAGATATGAAATACTATTTGTTGTATGATTACATTTATATAAATTGTAAATATAAATAAATTTATAGAGACAGAATTAGACTGGTGGTTTTGTAGGGTTGGGATTGAAAAGTGAATGCTAAGGTGTATGGGGTTTTTGTTTTTGGAGTAATGAAAATTTTCTAAAATTGATGTGGTGGTGAATGCACAACTCTGATTATACTAAAATCCATTGATTGTACACTTTGGATGGATTGTATGGCATGTGAATATATCTCAATAAAACAGCATTAAAAAATTCTTGGCTGACAAACCTTATAGACAATTAGCAAATCCTATCTGCAAACTCTTCTAAAAGTATCCAGAATCAGACCACTGTTTTCTACCTCTGCTGCCAGCTCCCTGATGGAAGGCACCTGTCCTCTCCCTGGATCATGGCAGATTTTTCCAGTCTTTTTGGTCAGAACTCCCCATGGCAGCCCCAATGCTCTTGATAAAATATATAATCAAGCTGGCATTCACTCTGTCCTTTAAACATCTCCAGTGGCTTCCCATCTCACTCATAGAGAAGCACCAATAAACTAAAAATGTCTAACAGAGCCTTAGGCCATGTTTCCATACTCACCTGGGCCCTCATCTCTTCCACCCCTCACACACTCCACCAGAGCCACCATGAGCTCTGTGAGTCTAGAACATGTCAGGCCCTTTATGTTCCAGGGATCTTGTTGTACCCCCTGCTTTGGATGCTGTTTCCCCAGACATCCACATCCTGGCCCCTGGCCTTTTTCAGGAAAGCTTCTGTGCTGGTTTGAATTTGTTGTGTACCATATGAAAGACTATGTTCTTTTAATCCACTCTTGTGGGGGCAGATCTACTGTGAGTGGGACATTTTGATTAGAATATTTCCATGGAGATGTGACCCTGCCCATTCAAGGTGGGTCTTAATCCTTTACTGGAGTCCTTTAAGAGAGCCCCTGGAGAGAGAGAGAGAGTCCACAGAAGCTGAGAGAGACATTTTGGAGAGAAGCTAAGATATGTAATCCAGAGTTTGCTCCCAGCAGAAGCAAAGAGAACCCACAGGAACAGAGAGAAGCTAAGAGAGATGCTTAGAGAGAAAGCACCCAGAGACTTTTTGGTAAAAGCCATGGAAATCAGAAGCTAAACCTGGAAGAGGACCAGCAGACTCCAGCCATGTTCCTTGCCATGGGACAGAGGAACCTCAGATGCCATCGGCCTTTCTTCAGAGAAGGTATCATCATGTTGATGCCTTAATCAGGCCATTTTCAAGGCCTTACAACTGTAAACTTTTGTATGGATAAAACCCTATTGCAAAAGCCAATCCATTTCCGGTATATTGCCTTTCTGGCAGCTTTAGCAAACTGAAGCACCTTCCCTGACCACACTATTAAAAATTGCAATCTACCCCAACTTTCATGCCCTATTTTCCCAGCTGGGTTATTTGTCAACTTAGTGTTTATCATCATACATGATAAATAAAATCTAAAAGGTCCAACTGGAGGTGCCTGTACTAAGCCCCATGTCAGCAAAACCAAAATCTGAGTAGGTTTCTATTTCTTGTACATACTGGGCTTACCTGGAAAACCAAATTTAGGTTAGCCAAACAGCTATCACTACCCCCTATTCTTAGGCCAGCTAAATTCCTCATTACTAAGCAACTGCCCATGCTAACCATATTAGGAATGTAGTCTGCACTCACAAATGAATATTTCCTCCAGATATACTCTGCTTGTCTGTCTATAAAAGGCTGTTGCACTCTTTAGTTCAGCAGAGCGCCTCTATTTCAAGGCAATTGGAACCTCCCCAATTCATGAATTGATTGACTAAATCTCTCTGGAATCAAGCCAATTCTTGCTCAAGTTTTTATTTTAACACATTATATAAAATATAGCTTATTTATTTTTTATTTCCACCCACTGGACTGCAAGCTCCATGAGGGCAGTGACTTGTGTTTTGCTTACTGCTGCATCCTCAGCTTCTAGGGCAATGCTCAATATAGTGTAAGCACTCAACATTTGTTACCTAAATAAATGGGAGCTGTTTTTAATATGATTATTTCTGGGTACAACATACTTGACTCCACTGATTGTAGGTTCTCCAGCATGTAATGAAATCCAAAATCTCAATGATTTAACACTACCAGGCAATGGAGAAATTAAGCCAGGATGTATGTGGGTGTGTGTATATATAACTGAAACAGAAGTTTTGTAAAATAATAACTTCACTATATGGATATACCCTATCTTCTATGCTGTTAGCACATTTCACCGATTCTAAGGGGCCTGCTTATATTCAGTTTCATATTTACATTTTAACATCTCTGAAATCAGATTAAATCTCTTCAATAGCATTTCACTGGTTTCTTTGGCAGGATATATTCTTTTCAATTTATAGCAGCGCCCAAAATAATACATTGTATAATTCATGGCATCTTAGAGTCAATTAAAAACTCTTTCCTTTTTGTATGTTGATTGCAGCCCATAAAATTGATTTCACAGTTCACTGGTGTGATGCTAGCTGCATTTTGGCAAAAAATTGGTTTAAGTCAAGAATTGGCAAATCAGCCTGCCCTGTTTTTGTAGACTAGGAAGCTAAGGATGAAGCTTTAATGTTACTTACTTTTTAAATGTTTTTTTTTTTTTTTTTTACATTGTGAAGGTTCTTTACATTTTTAAAAGCATTTTCTTACTTTTCAATTTTGGAAGAAAGATCAAAAGTAGAATATTTTGCGACACTTGTAAGTTATATGAAATTCAAATAGTGTTGTAAAAAGAAATAAAGCAAAATACAGCTATTATGGCTAAGAAATTTAAAAGGGAGTCAGGAGGTCATTCTGGAGATTAGTCTCAGGCAAATATCAGCCAGATTTCACAAACTGACAAAGTATGCAAAGCCTCAAGCAACAGTGTTCCTCAAAACCCTGAGGACATGCTGACTATAAAACAAACCTCAAGATAAAGAACTCAGCTAATTATCTAACCTGAAGGACAATAAGTGAATTCCAAATATCCACCAACCACAAACAATTTGACTGGAAAAGCCAAGATAGGAAATGTTTTGGGTTGCTACTTAAATCTGTGCTCCAGAATTGTAATTCTAAGATCCCCAGAAATTGCCTTTTTGCCTTGCAGATCAGTCTGTTATTTCTAGGTTGACAGCAACTATAAATAAAGTTTTTTCAGAACCCAGCCATGATCATTGATTTACTGCTGACTGTAGCTGCTTTCACACTGACTGCTATAACCCAGCAGAATAAAAATAGTTCCAAAGCTAGTAAGGCCCACATAGCCTAAAATATTAACTAAGTGGCCCTGCTGCAATCTGACCCCTGGTTTGAGAAAAGCAACATGGAAGATACCAAATTTCTCAGCTCACCAGCTCCTGAAGTTGTGGGTCCTGATGATTTGGTGTGGCTCAATATTTTCCAACTGGAGTCACAGGGAGGGTGAAATTAAAGTGCCTCCTCCTCACGGAGCACTTTCTCCACTGTAGAGCCTATCTTATTCTGTGTTTGCACAGCTCTCACCTCGCTCTCCAAAAGAGGGTCTGAGACTCGGACAGAAGATCCCAACCCTATTTAAAACCTAGGTAATCCTATCAATAACAGGCACACTGGGCTCCAATCACTTTCCTGCACCAGTGTGTCCTGACTAGATTAGGGGCGTGGTTGACAAAACCTTCCTTCCAGTGCATCAAAGGAAAGAATGTGGGCGGGGCCAGGGGCCAGGTCAGAGCGCCTTATCCGGTGGGGTCCAGTGGTGGGCGGCTACGTCCTCTCTGAATTTCCCAGAGCCCAACCACCTCAACTCGAGTTCGCCAGGGTCCTGATCTTTTTGGGGTGGGCAGTGGGGTCCACACAGCAGTTCAGACAGTGCTGGAGCAGGGGTAAAGGACCTAAAATGGGAAGAAGCCTTTCCAGATGCAGTTTGTTATTTCTAGGTTTGACAGTGTCTGTAAGTAAAGTTTTATTAGAACACAGCCATGATCATTGGCTTACTGCTGTCTGTGGCTGCTTTCATGTTGCTCTACTCCTGCAGAGTTAAAGTAGTTGCAACACTAGTATGGCTCACATAGCCTAACATATTTATTATTTGGCCCTTCCTGTATCCAACCTCTGGTTTAAGAGAAACAGCATGAAGGATAGCAAATTTATTAGCTCATCAGTTCCTGAACTCCAAAGAACTAAAACCAGCCTGTGTCCAGTCCTGGGGCAGCCCAAAGGTGAGCCCTGCCCTTTGGATGGATGGATGGTTGGTCTACACTTAATCCCCCCAGTGTTTTTTATGCATGAAGCCATTCACTTCTTAAGCCATATCCCCCAGGTCCCAAGATGATATCCTGGCTGCACTGTGGCCTCTCACTGTCTTCCCATCCACACACCCCAAACTCCCCCTCCTCCTTCCCCATCTTCTAGAATTGAATCTTGGGCTTTCCTTCCCACCTCTACTGTCCTTTGCAGAAAGATTTCTCAAGGTAGGAAGGGCTCCAATCTTTCCATGACAGGCAGGAAGCAACAGAATTAAAGTAAAAATCCACTTGCAAATTAAAATGTTCTAAAGTGCTATAAAAGTATATAATTTTTAAAATACTGTGCCAGTTTGGAAGTATTATGTCTCCTGTGATGGTTGGGTTCATGTGTCAACTTGGCTAGGTGGCCTAGCTGTCTGGTCAAGTGCGCACTGGCCTGACGATTCCTGTGAGGCTATTTGCGGCTGGTTGGTTTGTTGGATCATCAGTCAATTGACTGCAGCTGACTGATGATTCAACAAGGGGCATGCTTCCACAGTGAGAGAATGCAATTGGCTGGATTTGGTCCAGGTGATCAGTTGGAGGCTTATAAGCCGGACGGTTAGAGAACCTTCACTTCTTCTTCAGCTGCTCAGTGAAGCTTTTCCTGGGGAGCTCGTCGAAGTTGCCAGTTCGTTTCCTGAGGAGTTCGTCAAAGTTGTCGGTTCGTTTCCTGAGGAGATCTTCAAAGTTGCCAGTTCGTTTCCTGAGGAGTTCGTCGGACGTCTTCCTTGGAGTTGACAGCTTGTTGACGGCTCTGCAGAATTTGGACTCGTGCGCTCCGCAGTTGCGTGAGTCACTTTTACAATTTGATAATAAGAGACATCTCTCATTGATTCTGTTTCCAAGGAGAACCCTAACTAATACATCTCCCAAAGTGCCATGTTTGTTAATGAAATCTTGTGGCAGCAGATGTATTGGTGTTGATTAGGTTAGAATGTTTAGATTAGGTTGTTTCCATGGAGATATGGCCCACCCAACTGTGGATAATAACTTTGATTATATTATTTCCATGGAGGTGTGGTCCCACCCATTCAGCATGGGTCTTAATTAAATCACTGATGCACTATAAGAGCTCAGAAATAAGGAGCTCAGTGCTGTAGCTTAGAGAGACATTTTAATGATCACCATTGAAAGCAGAATTTTGCTAATGCTTCAGAGATGCTAGCCCAGAGTTTCTCCAGAGAAGCTAAGAGAGGACAAATTGTCACCAAGAGCAACATTTTGAAGAATGCACAGGAGCTGAGAGAGGAGCTGGAACACAACCCAGGATCACCAGATGCCAGCCACATGCCTTCCCAGAAAACAGAGGTGTTCCAGATGCCATTGGCCTTTCTTCTGAGGAGGTACTCTGTAGTTGATGCCTTAGCATGGAGACTTTTATGGCCTTCAGACTGTAAATTTGTAGCCAAATAAACCCCATTTAAAAATCCAATCCATTTTTGGTATTTTGCATAATGGCAGCATTAGCAAACTGGAACAGAGTTTGGTACCGGAGAAGTGGGGTGCTACTGCTGTTGAGTTTGCAAATGCCAAACATGTTGGAATGGCTTTTTAAATGGATAAGGGAAAGATTCTGGAAGGACTGTGAGGAGATTGATGGAATAGGCCTAGACTTCTTTGAAAAGACTGTTGGTAAAAATATGGTGTCTAAAGATATTTCTGATGAAACCTTGAGCAGAAATGATGAATGTGTTGTTGCAAACTGGAAGGAAGGTGAATCTTGTTTCACAGTGGCAAAGAATTTGGCAAAATTGTCTCCTGCTGTTGGATGGAAGGCAGAATTTGAAAAGGATGAGCTGGGATACTTAGCTGAGGAGATCTCCAGACTACACGTGGAAGTTGTAGCCTAGCTTCTCCTTGCAGCTTATAGTAAAATGTGAAAGGACAGGGATAAGCTGAGAAATGAACTGTTGGATACAAAGAAACCAGAAACTGGTAGTTTGGAAAATTCCGGGCTTCCAGAAAGTGAGATCATAGAGACTACAGTCCCATGTGAGGATTTAACCACACATGGCACCTAACAGCCATTTCAGTACAAGCCAGGATTGGGATGGAGTTATCCAGAAAGTATTTGTGGAAAGCCCTACTGTCTGATGGTTTTGATCCCTGTAAACTGAATGTTAAGCCTACAAAATTTTTGCAAGGTCTGTACAGACAGAACCACTGCCAGTCTGAACTGGAGGGAAAGGGGAATGAATGAGTTGAAGGAAAAACTTCTTCAAAGACAGAGCCATGGAGATTGAGCTCTGGAGTCAAGAGGTCTTGGACAGTGAAAACAGAGTGGTCCACGAATGTGGAAAGGGTGAGTTTGCCCCAGAGGCAGAGAATGGGCCTTCTGCCTTGGTGCTCAGGAAGAGTTCTACCACCCCAGGCCTCAGAGAGGGTGCAGAACATTCCCTGGGGATTGGGGAGATCCTGGCTGCTACCCAACTGTTCAGAGAGAGAAGAGCCTTGGCCCCAGGAAGGCAGAGTCCTGGAACCCTGATGATTGAGGAGGGTGGGGCCAAGAGAACATGGTCTCCCCAAAGCAGGGATATGTTGGAGCACTCACTCCAGTGCTTGGAGAGAAAACGGCTGCAGTGTAAGCCCTTGGAAAGGGTTGGACTGCCACACTCTCCAGCCCCAAGGATAAAGCATCATTGTATAAATGACTCAGACTTTGAAATCTAATGGAGTTTGCCCTGTGGGTTTTAGGAACTATTTTGGTCCCCTAAACCCTGTTTTCCTTTCAGTTTTTCACTATGGTAATGGGAATGTTTATCCTACAACTGTCCTTCTTTTGTATATTGGAAAGAGATAACTTGTTCTGAGTTTCACAGGTCCATAGCCAGAGGGGAATTTTGCATTAGGACAGACCATGCCTGTAACTAATTTTGATGAGATTTTGTACTTACCTCTTCTTACTGAAATGATTTAAGCTTTTGTGATATTGTGTTGGGATGAATGAATGCTGTTTATGGAAAGATCATGTCATTTTGGGGTCCAGGGAGTGGAATGTGCCAGTTTTTATGTTTATGTTCCCCAAAATGATGTGTTCTTTATATCTTGTGGGGGCAGATGTATTAGTGTTGATTAGCTTGGAAACTTTGGATTAGGTTGTTTCTGTGATCCACCCAGCTGTGGGTAATAACTTTGATTAGATTATTTCCATGGAGGTGTGGCCCTGTCCATTCTGCATGGGTCTCAATTAAATCACTGGAGCCCTAGAAAGAAGGGGCTCAGTGCTGCAGCTTAGAGAGGCATTTTGGAGACAGCCATTGAAAGCAGACTTTTGCTAATGTTTCAGAGATGCTAGCCCAGAATTTGATCTGGAGAAGCTAAGAGAGGACAAAATGCCCCAAGAGCAACATTTTGAAGAATGCACAGGAGCTGAGAGAGGAGCTGGAACACAACCCAGGATCAACAGATGCCAGCCACGTGCCATTCCAGAGAACAGAGGTGTTCCAGATGCCATTGGCCATTCTTTTGAGGAGTTACCCTGTTGATGCCTTAGCATGGAGACTTTCATGGCCTTCAGACTGTAAATTTGTAACCAAATAAACCCTCTTAATAAAAGCCAACCCATTTCTGATATTTTGCATAACAACAGCATTAGCAAACTGGAACAAATAACTTTCTATGGAAATGTGACTAGTGAAGCCAAGGTGGTATAAAGATGTATAGCAGGCCATTGTTGTGTAGCTGTGTCTGCTGTGGCCACCCAAGTTGGCCACAATGCTACTGAGCCTGAAGCCCACCTGCAGCATTGGCAAGACCACCTTGTTATCCTTGTGGAAGAAGGGCCCACAGGGAGAGATCCTCAGCTACCACTGCACTGGCTGGGGTGGAGCAGGTGGTATAGACATTGGCTTGGGGGAAGCCAGCAGGACTAGGGGCAGCAGCAGTGGCAGCTTCAGCATGGAGGCTTTTTGCCAGTACCTAGGCCCCCCCTCTGCAGAGCAATGGGGACAGGTGAGGAAGCAGAGTAAGCAGGAAATTCAGAGGGGGATTGCTCAGCTCAGAAATACTAAACAAAAATCTGCTCCAGATTCTGAAAAGAAAGTTTCCACTAAAGGAAAAGGGAGAAGACACATTTTCAAGTTAAAAAATCCCATCAAAGCACCTGAGTCAATTTGTACCATAATCACTGCAGAATTAATCTTCTCCAAGGGAGTATTTTACCGAAGTGGAGTTGTTGTTTCTGTGATTGATGAACAAGATGGGAAACCCAACTATGCTCAGATCAGGGGTTCCATCCAGGATCAGCACTGCAAGAGAAGAGTGCAGCCCTGACACTGCTCATCCCACCTTCTCTAGCCCCAGAGATAAATTTGATCCCAAATTGTATATCATAGGACCAGAGGAAGACCTTCCAAGGAAAACAGAATACTTGGGATTTGTTTGTCGTGAACCTTCTGAATATTTCAAGTCACAATAGTCACCATTTCCCACAGTTTCTGACAATAGAAAGGCTATATATGGACTTGCATTGGACCTAGGCTAATAACTACAAAGGAAACAGTTGCTGACCATTTGTAGTTTGGAAGTGAAAACTGGATTTCCAGGTTATCCCAAGCAAAGGCTGTCCTTTCCATTAGGACATTAGGTCATGTCAATTTTTCTTCATAATTTATTTCTAGAAATTGTCAAAATCAATAGTAGCTTTCCAAAAGAACAAAATACTAATTAAGGTTTGGATTTCTGAGCCAGGGCTTATAATCAAATAGAGGTAAATGTGACCTATTGTGTCAAAAATTCACATAATCCTATTTCCTCATATGGAAATGCTAAGACAATTCATAATTCATTGTGGCTTTAACCTTAAAGAAAGTGGGGGGTGATTTTACTGGCTCAGGCTTTTTAAAGCTTTTTAAAACTTTCTGAATATCATAGTAAACAGGCATTCAGAATCATTCAGCTGATTTTAGTATAGCTACTGTTCATTGCTCTCACCTAAAACCTCAGACAAAATGAGGATTCCAGTCAAACCAAAAGATTTTATAGTGCAGATGACTTCACTACAGCCACACAGGAAACATGTGCTGTTCAGGCCTCCCACTTCCTAGTTTCCACCCCAGAGTCAAACCATCTGCTATGGACTCAACAGAGCAGACCCAAAGCAATGTCTTGAAGTAGAAGACTTATTGCATGTGAAACTGTCCAGAATTCAGGTACAGATTTTACTTTGAGTGCAGATCAGTGAAGTAAGAGTGTAACAGTGTAGGAAGTGAGGGAAGTGGAGAGTTCAGTCCTGCCCCTTCTGTCCTTATTTAAACAGCATTTTATTAGCCCCAGGAAAATATGTCAGTCTAACTTAATCATAATGATTTTAAGATTTAGCAGTATTAACTATTACCCTTTATCAACACAGTTATGATTTGTATGTTGGAATGAAGCAACTATAAATAGGTCTCAAAATTGTTCCATGTACATAGCTACCTACATTAAAAAGAGTATAATAAATTGATTGTAAATACCTCTGTTGCTAACTTTCTAAATGTGAATATTCAAAATATTTGAATTAAAATATATTTTTCACAAGTAAAAATTAGATAAATATATAAATATATATTTATATGTCAAAGCATCATAAGCTTTACTGGGGCCTGGGAGAGGGCTGCCTGAGGGAGTTTCAAATAGCCAAGGGCATTTCCCACAAGAAAACAGGATTAAATCCTGTGTTGAGGTTTAGACAATAGAAAGTCCTAAACCATCTGGCCCTACTCCTCCCTGACCTCTCCCCCCTCTCCCCTCCCACTACTTTACCTTTGTTACTCAGTCACTATTCCTTCCTTTCTCTAGGATCTTTGCACCTTTGCTCACTCTTTCTAGAATATTCTTCATCCAGACATCCTCTTGGACCTTTCCCTCCCATCTTTCAAGACCTAATGGCAGGAGGTAGGGCAAGATAAAGGCATATGGAGGTGTAGAATTTAGTTAGCCTTCTAGAGCAGCTAGTAAATAACCAGGAACAACTAGTAAGTAGTCTGAAACAACTGTATGGGGGACATCTGTGCCCAGAAACACATCATACACCAGTCTGGAATGGATGAAAAGGCCAAGACCCAGTATAGAACTGTAAGTAAAATCACCCAAGTGGCAGAGGCTGACACCCCTCCCACGGGCATGGGAGGCTGAGTTGGAACACTGTGGGAGAAAGAAGCAGTCTCTACTAGGAGCAAGGGAAGGTAGCTGAATGAAGCTCCAATCACAGTTTTAATTAACAAATTTGGACTACTGAATGCAAGCTATGGGAACAGATAAATCTGGAGCAAGCAGGACAGGAACCCTGAGGTCTCTCTCATGAGATGGGTGGTAGGGCTGATGGAAAATATAAAATAAAATACAATAAATAAATGCAAAGGGAATGCTTTTGAAATCTCTGAACTCAGAATGCTAGAAAGGGGCTGTGACCCAAGAAAAGGGGCACATAGGACCAGGTACCAACCCTGGAAAAAATAGGGGGCTGGGGACTGGCTTTGCAAAGGGGATTTCTTTTTTTTTCTTTTCTCTGTTTTAAACTATTCTAAGTACTAATTAGAGAAAGCCTCAGGCATTACCAATTGTCAGTGCTCTCTGAAGCAAGGGTGGAGGTAATATAGGTCTGAGAGACAAAGTAAAGGGTCAAGTAAAGGAGATAACTCCCTAAAGGGAATGTCTTCCCCAAGGAAAGGGGGGGGGGAGTATGGCCCAGCACATGTAGGAGCCCACCTTTAGAGAATTCAGGTCCTAGGGGCTGGGAAACAAAACAAACAGGAATGAGCTTAAGCTTTGATTCTGACTCACCATTGTCTCAACCATGCCTCTGGCAGGAACAGGGTCTCCTGAGAATTAAAGGCACTACTCCTCTTTATGCATGTGGGGAGCTGTAGGATGACAAGCACTACCTGCTGGGTAGGATAGGAAAAGCACAGACTCTAGGGGCCTCACAAGAATGTCTGACAAACTGTTGGGTTTCATCCTCAGGGAAACTTGATACTGATTACACACATCTCCTGAGACTTGGACATGTCTTGTCTGGGAAAATATGTTTGACGTCAATCATACCTGGGTAGACACTCCTCAAAAAAAAAGGTTCCATATAGGCAGGGCAAGAACCAGAATAACAACAGCTATAAAATTCTGACTAGTTAAAGAGAAGTTATGCTAAATGTAGAATAAGTTGGACTGAATGTCAAAGAATTTATAAAGAACAAAGCCAGCCAATAAGGAAATTCTAGGTGAAGAATAAAAAAATGACCTCCAGAATAAATAAATCAAGGAAATCAGATGCCTAGACACCAGCAAGAAATCATGAGTCATACCAGGAAACAAAATATATGGCTCAGTCAAAGGAACAAACTATCACTCCAAACAAGATCCAAGAGGTGAAACAACTAATTAAAGATGTTCAAACAAATATGCTAAATCCATTTAAAAAATCAAATCAGTGATTGAGGGAAGATATGACAAAAGTGATGAAGGATATAAAGAAGACATTGGGTGAAAACAAGGAAGAACTCAAAATTCTAAAAAAGCAATTGGAAGAATATATGGGAAGGAAAGACACAACAGAAGAGATGAAAAACACAATGGAGACATACAACAGCAGATTTGGTGAGGCAGAAGAAATGATTACTGAACTAGAGGACAGAACTTCTGAAAGTACAGATAGGGAAAAGAATGAGAAAATATGAATAGGGTGTCAAGACATTGAATTGACAACACTGAGTGCAAGAATATACATGTGATGGGTGTCCCAGAAGGAGAAAAGAAGGGAAAAGGGGCAGAAAGAATGATGGAGAAAATAATCACTGAATAGTTCCATCTTTTATGAAAGACACAAGTTACAAATCCAAAAAGCATAGCATACCCCAAACAGAATAGATCCAAATAGACTACTCCAAGACAGTTACTAATCAGGTTGTTAAATACCAAAGACAAAGAGAGAATTCGGAAAGCAGAAATAGAAAAGTGATCCATCACATACAAGGGAAACTTGATAAGAATATGGGCAGATTTCTCAGCAGAAACCATGCAGGTGAGAAAGCAGTTGTGCAATATATTTGAGATACTGAAAGAGAAGAAATGATAACCAAGAATTCTATATCCAGCAAAACTGTCCTTCAAAAATAAAAGAGAGTTTAAAAAATTTTCAGACAAACAGACACTGAGAGTTTGTGAACAAGAGACATTCTCTCCAAGAAATACTAAAAGGAACATTGCAGGCAGTTAGGAAAAGACAGGTGAGAGAGATTTGGAGGAGAGTATAGAAATGAAGACTATCAGTAAGGATAAAAAGAGAGAGAAAAAAATAAAAATAAGATGGGATATATAAAATAAAAAAGACAAAATTGTAGGTGGTAGCACAATATTGCAAGCATACTGCACAAAGATGAGTGGAGTGAGGTTGGAAAAGGAAGGCTAGAGGTATGTATGACACCAAAAGGAAAGACAGAGGATAAGAACTGGTACTGTATAACTTAGCAAAACCTAGAGTGGATAATGATGGTGATTAAATGTATAAATATAAGAATTTTTTATATGAAATTTTTATATTCATTTTTTAATTGAATGCCAACATTGCAAGGTGTAAAAATGGGATGGTATATAGAAAGATAAAATAAATTCAATTTAGAATCCATAGAAAATAATAACATTGTAATATTATTCCATGGAATGTGTCAAAAGCAATATACAAAAGCTAAATGTCAATAAGAGGGGGATATATGGGAGGGGTATGGGAATCTTTGTGTTGTTGTTTCTCCTTTTTATTTTATTTTTAAATATTTAATTTTTATTCATTTTCTCCTCTTCTTTCTTTGTAGAGGAAATGGAAATGTCTCCATATAAATTGTGGTGGTGACTGCGTAACTATGTGATAATACCTGGAACCATTGATTGTATAGTTAGGATGGATTGTGTGGTGTGTGAATAAAACTTTTTAAAAAATAAACAGAAAGATACAAGTGCTGGAGAAAATGTGGAGAGAGGGATGTACTTATTCACTGTTGGTAGAGATGTAGAATAGTGCAGCCCATCTGGATAGCAGTGTGGTTGTTTCACAGGAGGTCAAGTATAGGGGTGCCATATGATCCTGTAGCCCCATTATTAGGTGATACTCAGACAAACTGAAAATAGGGACACAAGTGGACACGTGCACACTGGTATTCATGGCAGCAATATTCATGATTTGCAATGGATGGAGGTGGTCTAAGGGTACAACTGATGAATGGAAGGGCAAACTTTGGTGTATGCATCTAATGGAATAGTGAGCAGTTGCAAGAAGGAATGAAGAGATGCATGCAACTGGATGTACAAATCTTGAGGACAGTATGTTGAGTGAAATAAGCCAGAAACAAAAAGATTAATATTATAATGCCTCACTAATATGGACTAAATATTGCGTGCAAACTCAGAATTGAATTAGAGAGTGTAGGTTATCAGGAGAATGCATACTGTAATGGTTCCAGGATTGTAAGCTCTTACAGCAGTCACATCTATTCCTGAGTTGTTACAGTTATTTCTAAATTCTCAGATGCTGGTCTCTTTGTGTATAACCCCATCATTCCCTGAAACTTCAGGTATCTATCTGTGTGACACCTGAGATCCAGAGCTAGAGATTTTCAATTATGAAAGTGAGTATTACCCTATAGAGCAACTGTTAAAAAGTTGAAAAAGAGATTGGATTTCAATTAGAGATATGAATGAAGTGGATCTAAGACTAAGGCAAATCAGACTAAAGGGAAAAGTTGATATTGACTGTGTTTTAAAACCTCAACTTCTATGTAAGACCAAAATAAGAGATGTTTATTCAGTGCAAAATTTATATTTTCTGTAGCACACCATCTAATTTAACTTGCATGGTCAATTTATTTCAACACCATAACTACATGGAATGTTGAATTGAGAGTGAGATCTTGTTGGTTTGTACAGGTCAGTGTGATGCCCTGATAGATCCCAGAGTAATTTGGTCAGAGAATAAAAAACATATTTGCAAAGCCCCCTTGAGGTACTGGGGGAAATGTGGAAGCATTAAACTTCCCCACCTAGGGAATTCCTGATATTCTTGCAAGTATTGAGAACTACCAATATAATAGGCCAAGCCTTCAGTCTTGGCGTTTAACTCTATGAAATGTATTCCTGCAAAGGAGAGACTAAACCCATTTGTAATTATGCCTCAGAGTCACCCCCAAAGAACCTCTTTTGTTGCTCAGATTTTCCTCTTCTGTAAGCCAACTCTGCAGGTAAACTCACTGCTCAACCCCCAAGTAGGATAGGACTCCCATGGTTGTATGTGTCCCTGGCAATGTGAGACATGACTCCCAGGGATGATCCTGGCCCTGATATCACAGGATTGAGAAATCCTTCTGGACCAAAAGGGGGAAGGGAAATGAAACAAAATAAAGTTTCAGTGGCTGAGAGGTTTAAATAAGAATTGAGAGGTCATTGTGGAGGTTATTTTATGCACTATGCACTATATAGATATCCCTATGTAGTTTTTAGTGTATTGGAATAGCTAGAAGAAAATATCTGAAACTGTTGAACTGTAGTCCAGTAGCCTTCATTCTTAAAGATGATTGCATAACTATATAGCTTATACTGTGTGACTGTGTGACTGTGAAAACCTTGTGATTGAGCTCCCTTTATACAGTGTATGGACAGATGAGTAAGAAAACAGACAATGAATGAATGAATGAATGAATGAGTAAATAATAATAGGTGTCATAAGGGGTATGGGATGTTTCAGGTGTCCTTTTTTTTTTTTTCTTAAAAACAGATCTTTATATTGGAATTAATTAATTAAAGTATACACGTACACATTATATACTTTTGTACATTTTGCAAAACTTCTCTCCACAGACAGATTAACAGTACATTTCATGTTGCTTTACCTGTATATTCACCAACATTTATCATTTTAATCTTCATGAATCTATGTGAAAATAGCATCTCTTTGAATTTCATGTCTTTGGTTAATACTTCTTCCTTAAATTATTTTTGCCAACAATTGTAGGGCATGTTTTTTTTGTTTTTTTTCTTTCTTTTGGTAAAAATTTGTAAGAACACTTAACATATTCAGGTTATCAAATATCTTACTATATATGTTGCAAATTTTTCATGGTTCATGAACTTAATTTATAGTATAGATATTTTAAATTTCTGAGTAGTCATATCTATTGACCCTTTCCTTCATTCATTTTTCACTTAGAAAAGGAAATTTTATTTGTTAAAGTAACAAAAGACTCTAAGTTGGTTTCATGTATGATCAATGGCATAGGTCCCAAGTGGTCTAAGCTCTGCCACTAAAGAAGCATTGCAATTTGGAGCTTATAGCTCATCCCTTCTAGATCTCAATTTCCTAATTTATTGAATGAGAGAGTAGGATGAAATTATTTTTAAGAAACCTTCCATCCAGGTTGAAAATTCTTTGAATCTGAGTTTGCAAGATATTGGGGTATTCCATGTTATCCCTTAGGCTTTTTTTTTTTTAATCTTCATTTTATTGACATATATTCACATACCATGCAGTCATACAAAACAACTCATACATTTGATTGTTCACAGTACCATTACATAGTTGTACATTCATCACCTAAATCAATCCCTGACACCTTCATTAGAACACATACAAAAATAACAAGAATAATAATTAAAGTGAAAAAGAGCAATTAAAGTAAAAAAGAATACTGGGTACCTTTGTCTGTTTGTTTGATTCCTTCCCCTATTTTTCTACTCATCCATCCATAAACTAGACAAAGTGGAGTGTGGTCCTTATGGTTTTCCCAATCCCATTGTCACCCCTCATAAGCTACATTTTTATACAATTGTCTTCGAGATTCATGGGTTCTGGGTTGTAGTTTGATAGTTTCAGGTATCCACCACCAGCTACCCCAATTCTTTAGAACCTAAAAAGGGTTGTCTAAATTGTGCATAAGAGTGCCCTCCAGAGTGACCTCTCGGCTCCTTTTGGAATCTCTCTGCCACTCAAGCTTATTTCATTTCCTTTCACATCCCTCTTTTGGTCAAGAAGATGTTCTCCATCCCACAATGCCAGGTCTACATTCCTCCCTGGGAGTCATATTCCACGTTGCCAGGGAGATTCACTCCCCTGAGTGTCAGATCCCACATAGCGGGGAGGGCAGTGATTTCACCTTTCAAGTTGGCTTAGCTAGAGAGAGAGGGCCACATCTGAGCAACAAAGAGGCATTCAGGAGGAGGCTCTTAGGCACAAATATAAGGAGGCCTAGCCTCTCCTTTACAGCAACCATCTTCCCAAGAGTAAAACCTATGGTAGAGGGCTCAACCCATCAAACCACCAGTCCCCTATGTCTGTGGTCATGTTAGCAACCATCAAGGTGGGGTAGGCCAATACCCCTGCATTCTCCACAGGCTCCTCAAGGGGGCACTATATATTTTTTTCCCTTTTTTTTAACATTTTTTTCTTTTTTAAATCAACTGTATGAAAAAAAAAATACAATAAAAGAACGTTTCAAAGAGACCATAACAAGGGAGTAAGAAAAAGACAACTAACCTAAGATAACTGCTTTACTTCCAACCTGTTCCTACTTTACCCCAAGAAAGTTGCCTAATATAACAACATTTCTCTGAACTTGTTCCTACTATATCCATCAGAAATTAACAGACCATAGTCATTCCTGGGCATCCCCAGAACATTAAATAGCTTATCTGCTCTTCTTGGATTATTGTTCCCCCTTCCTTAATTGCTCTCTATCGTTAGTTCCCCTACATTCTACATTATAAACCATTTGTTTTACATTTTTCAAAGTTCACATTAGTGGTAGCATATAATATTTCTCTTTTAGTGCCTGGCTTGTTTTGCTCAGCATTATGTCTTCAAGGTTCATCCATGTTGTCATATGTTTCATGAGATCATTCCTTCTTACTGCCTTGTAGTATTCCATCGTGTGTATATACGGCATTTTATTTATCCACTCATCTGTTGAAGGACATTTGGGTTGTTTCCATCTCTTGGCAATTGTGAATAATGCTGCTATGAACATTGGCATGCAGATATCTGTTCGTGTCACTGCTTTCCGATCTTCCGGGTATATACCGAGAAGTGCAATCGCTGGATCGAATGGTAACTCTATATCTAGTTTTCTAAGGAACTGCCAGACTGACTTCCAGAGTGGCTGAACCATTATACAGTCCCACCAACAATGAATAAGAGTTCCAATTTCTCCACATCCCCTCCAGCATTTGTAGTTTCCTGTTTGTTTAATGGCAGCCACTCTAATCGGTGTTAGATGGTATCTCATTGTGGTCTTAATTTGCATCTCTCTAATAGCTAGTGAAGCTGAACATTTTTTCATGTGTTTCTTGGCCATTTGTATTTCCTCTTCAGAGAACTGTCTTTTCATATCTTTTGCCCATTTTATAATTGGGCTGTCTGTACTATTGTCATTGAGTTGTAGGATTTCTTTATATATGCAAGATATCAGTCTTTTGTCAGATACATGGTTTCCAAAAATTTTTTCCCATTGAGTTGGCTGCCTCTTTACCTTTTTGAGAAATTCCTTTAAGGTGCAGAAACTTCTAAGCTTGAGGAGTTCCCATTTATCTATTTTTTCTTTTGTTGCTTGTGCTTTGGGTGTAAAGTCTAGGAAGTGGCCGCCTAATACAAGGTCTTGAAGATGTTTTCCTACATTATCTTCTAGGAGTTTTATGGTACTTTCTTTTATATTGAGATCTTTCATCCATTTTGAGTTAATTTTTGTGTAGGGTGTGAGGTAGGGGTCCTCTTTCATTCTTTTGGATATGGATATCCAACTCTCCCAGCCCCATTTGTTGAAAAGACCATTATGACACAGTTCAGTGACTTTGGGGGCCTTATCAAACATCAGTCGGCCATAGATCTGAGGGTCTATCTCTGAATTCTCAATTCGATTCCATTGATCTATATGTCTATCTTTGTGCCAGTACCATGCTGTTTTGGCAACTGTGGCTTTATAATAAGCTTCAAAGTCAGGGAGTGTAAGTCCTCCCACTTCGTTTTTCTTTTTTAGAGTGTCTTTAGCAATTCGAGGCATCTTCTCTTTCCAAATAAATTTGATAACTAGCTTTTCCAAGTCTGCAAAGTAGGTTGTTGGAATTTTGATTGGGATTGCATTGAATCTGTAGATGAGTTTGGGTAGAATTGACATCTTAATGACATTTAGCCTTCCTATCCATGAACATGGAATATTTTTCCATCTTTTAAGGTCCGCTTCTATTTCTTTTAGTACAGTTATGTAGTTTTCTTTGTATAGGTCTTTTACATCTTTGGTTAAGTTTATTCCTAGGTACTTGATTTTTTTAGTTGCTATTGAAAATGGTATCTTTTTCTTGAGTGTCTCTTCAGTTTGTTCATTTCTAGCATATAGAAACATTACTGACTTATGTGCATTAATCTTGTATCCTGCTACTTTGTTAAATTTGTTTATTAGCTCAAGTAGCTGTATCGTTGATTTCTCAGGGTTTTCCAGATATAAGATCATATCACCTACAAACAATGACAGTTTTACTTCTTCTTTTCCAATTTGGATGCCTTTTATTTCTTTGTCTTGCCAGGTTGCCCTGGCTAGCACTTCCAGCACAATGTTGAATAACAGTGGTGACAGCGGGCATCCTTGTCTTGTTCCTGATCTTAGAGGGAAGGCTTTCAGTCTCTCACCACTGAGTACTATGCTGGCTGTGGGTTTTTCATACATGCTCTTTATCATATTGAGGAAGTTTCCTTCAATTCCTACCTTTTGAAGTGTTTTTATCAAAAATGGATGTTGGATTTTGTCAAATGCTTTTTCAGCATCTATTGAGATGATCATTTGATTTTTCCCTTTTGAATTATTAATGTGTTGTAATACATTGATTTATTTTCTTATGTTGAACCATCCTTGCATGCCTGGAATGAACCCCACTTGGTCATGGTGTATGATTTTTTTAATGTGTCTTTGGATTCAATTTGCAAGTATTTTGTTGAGGATTTTTGCATCTATATTCATTAGGGAGATTGGCCGGTAGTTTTCCTTTTTTGTATCATCTTTGCCTGGTTTTGGTATTAGATTGATATTAGCTTCATAAAATGAGTTAGGTAGTGTTCCATTTTCTTCAATGTTTTGAAAGATTTTGAGTAAGATTGGTGTCAGTTCTTTCTGGAAAGTTTGGTAGAATTCCCCTGTGAAGCCATCTGGCCCTGGGCATTTATTTGTGGGAAGGTTTTTGATGACTGATTGGATCTCTTTGCTTGTGATGGGTTGATTGAGGTCTTCTATTTCTTTTCTGGTCAGTCTAGGTCGTTCATATGTTTCCAGGAAATTGTCCATTTCCTCTACATTATCCAGTTTGTTGCCATACAGTTGTTCATAGTATCCTCTTATAATTTTTTTAATTTCTTCGGTATCTGCAGTTATGTCACCTTTTTCATTCATTATGTTGTTTATATGGGTCTTCTCTCGTTTTGATTTTGTCAGTCTAGCTAGGGGCTTGTCAATCTTGTTGATCTTCTCAAAGAACCAACTTTTGGTGATATTTATCCTCTCTATTGTTTTTTTGTTCTCTGTGTCATTTATTTCTGCTTTAATCCTTGTTATTTCTTTTCTTCTACTTGGTTTAGGATTAGTTTGCTGTTCATTTTCTAGTTTCTTCAGTTGATCCATTAGTTCTTTGATTTTGGCTCTTTCTTCCTTTTTAATATATGCTTTTAGTGCTATAAATTTCCCCCTTAGCACTGCTTTTGCTGCATCCCATAGGTTTTGGTATGTTGTGTTCTCATTTTCATTCGTCCCTATATATTTAGCAATTTCTCTTGCTATTTCTTCTTTAACCCACTGATTGTTTAGGAATGTGTTGTTTAACCTCCAGGTATTTGTGAATTTTCTAAGTCTCTGATGGTTATTGACTTCTAATTGTATTCCATTGTGGTCAGAGAATGTGCTTTGAATAATTTCAATCTTTTTAAATTTATTGAGGCTTGTTTTATGTCCCAGCATATGATCTATTCTGGAGAAAGTTCTGTGAGCACTAGAAAAGTATGTGTATCCTGGTGATTTGGGATGTAATGTCCTGTATATGTCTGTTAAATCTAATTCATTTATCAGATTGTTTAGGTTTTCAATTTCCTTATTGGTCTTCTGTCTGGTTGATCTACCTATAGGAGAGAGTGATGTATTGAATTCTCCCACAATTATTGTGGAAACATCAATTGCTTCCTTTACTTTTGCCAGTGTTTCTCTCATGTATTTTGTGGCACCTTGATTGGGTGCATAGACATTTATGATTGTTATTTCTTCTTGTTGAATTGCCCCTTTTATTAATATGTAGTGGCCTTCTTTGTCTCTCAAAACATCCCTGCATTTAAAGTCTATTTTATCTGAGATTAATATTGCTACACCTGCTTTCTTTTGGCTGTAGCTTGCATGAAATATTTTTTTCCATCCTTTCACTTTCAATTTCTTTGTGTCCCTGTGTCTAAGATGAGTCTCTTGTATGCAACATATTGATGGTTCATTTTTTTTTATCCATTCTGTGAATCTATACCTTTTAATTGGGGAGTTTAATCCATTTACACTCAACGTTATAACCGTGAAGGCATTTCTTGAATCAGCCATCTTATCCTTTGGTTTATGTTTGCCATATTTTTCCCCTCTCTCTATTAATATCCTTTATTGTACCCATACCGAATCTCTTTAGTACTGAACCTTTCTCCAAGTCTCTCTGTCCTATCTTTGTTTCTCTGTCTGTAGGGCTCCATTTAGTATCTCCAGTAGGGCATGTCTCTTGTTAGCAAATTCTCTCAGCATTTGTTTGTCTGTGAAAAATTTAAGCTCTCCCTCAAATTTGAAGGAGAGCTTTGCTGGATAAAGTATTCTTGGTTGGAAATTTTTCTCACTCAGAATTTTAAATATATCGTGCCACTGCCTTCTTGCCTCCATGGTGGCTGCTGAGTAGTCACTACTTAGTCTTATGCTGTTTCCTTTGTATGTGATGAATTGCTTTTCTCTTGCTGCTTTCAGAACTTGCTCCTGCTCTTCCGTGTTTGACAGTGTGATCAGAATATGCCTTGGGGTGGGTTTACTTGGATTTATTCTATTTGGAGTTCACTGAGCATTTATGATTTGTGTATTTATGTTGTTTAGAAGATTTGGGAAGTTTTCCCCAATAATTTCTTTGAATACTCTTCCTAGACCTTTACCCTTTTCTTCCCCTTCTGGAAAACCAATCAGTCTTATATTCAGACGTTTTATATTATCTATCATATCCCCGAGGTCCGTTTCGATTTTTTCTATTTTTTTCCCCATTCTTTCTTTTATGCTTTCATTTTCCTTTCTGTCATCTTCCAAGTCACTGATTCATTGTTCAACTTCCTCTAGTCTTGTACTATGAGTGTCCAGAATCTTTTTAATTTGGTCAACAGTTTCTTTAATTTCCATAAGATCATCCATTTTTTTATTTAGTCTTGCAATTTCTTCTTTATGCTCTTCTAGGGTCTTCTTGATATCCTTTGTATCCCGTACTATGGTCTCATTGTTCATCTTTAGTTCTTTGAGTAGCTGCTCTAGATGCTGTGTCTCTTCTGATCTTTTGATTTGGGTGTTTGGGCTTGGGTTATCCATATCGTCTGGTTTTTTCATATGCTTTATAATTTTCTGTTGTTTTTGGCCTCTTGGCATTTGCTGAACTTGATAGGGTTCTTTTAGGATTTGCAGACCAATTGAAGTCCTTATCTCTAATTTATCAGATCCTCAGATTCGTGGAGTACACTTTCTCTAACTAACCAGCAGGTGGCTTCCAGGAGCCACCTGTTCTCCACAGGCCAATTCTCCCCTGCTTTGCCTTTGTGGTGAGTGGGAGAGTGAGTCTTGTGGGGTCAAATTGGTGTACCAAGCTTGCGTGTGTAGTTGGTGTTGCCCGCCCTGTATATGGGGCATGTTTCTGGGTAGTCAGGGAGGGGGGTGGCTCTAACAATCAAATCTCCCTGGTGATCCTGGAGTTTTAGAGCTGCTGCAATAGTCTAATCCTTCAGTTCAGTCCTGCCACAGTTTGTCTCTGCCACTGACCCACAAGTCCTTGGTATTGGAGTATGGCTCCTGAGACTTGCAAGTGGGTCCCTCTTCCAGGCCGTGCACCCTCTGGTCCTCTGTTGAGGGATGACTGTGCTATGTCACAGGTGAGTGCCATCCCCCCAGGGCGGTTCTGGGCTGCTGGGCTGTGTAGGGAGTCTCCCTGTCTGCTGAAATGATGGCTGAATGGGGCTTTGTTAATTCACACTGCTCCACCTTCCCAACTCTGGGACAATCAGCTGAGGTTGCAGGGAAGGCTAATGTCCACGCCCAGTTTTGTGGTGTGTGCCTGTTATTTAAAGCACTTCCATCACACTGGGTTGTCTGGGGCAGCTCTGGGCTATGGGGCTGGCAATGGGCAGGAGTGTTTCCTGTCCACCAGGATGATGGCTGTGAGCGGACACCCCCCTTTTCTTGGGAAGTTGTGGTGTTTAGTGAATTTTCTCAGCCACTGGATTATTGCCTTTTGTCTCAGAGCTCTCTTAGTTCTGCTCTTGTCTTGACCTGTCCAAACTGCAAGTCTTTGAAGCTTTCTGTATTGGGCTTCTTAGAGTAATTGTTTTAGAAAAAGAAAAAAGGATTAAAAAAAAGGGGGGGCCTCCTCACTGATCTAATGGGTTATTGAAATGCTAAGAGACAAAGCAATTAGGGCCATTAAGGAAAGGTCCACAGGGCAGAGAGATAAGCTTTTCTTCGGGATTTGCATATGAACCTCGGGGCCTGAGCTCTGCCCTTCCCCTTTCTATGTTCACCAGAACTCCAAAAATCCTCCGCTTTTATTTTGGAGTTTATTGTGCTGTTTTTTTCTATGCCTGTCTCCTCTCTGCTGGGCTGGCAGCTCTCAGATTCTCTGGTGTCTGGTCTCAGTCTATCTATGGTTGGAGTTTGGATCAGTAGAATGAGTTTCCGATAAGAGCTGCCACTGCAGTTCTCCCTTCTCCTTCCTGGAGCTGACAGCCCCTCCTCCCACGGGACTGAGCCTGGCAGGGAGGGGTGCGGGTCCCCTGGCCACAAAAACTTACAGATTTCACTGATCTCAGCAGTTCCACATTTTCATGAGTGTTGTATGAAGTATGCCAAAAGTCAGATTGCTCTGTGGTGTCCAGTCCACGCAGTTCCTGGCTTTCTACCTACTTTCCTGGAGGAGTAACTAAAACATACAGCTCACCAGTCTGCCATCTTGCCCTACCTCCTCCTCAGGTGTCCTTTTTATTTTTTTTTTCTTTTTTTACTGTAATGAAAATGTTCAAATATTGATTGTGGTGTTGAATGCACAACTATATGATGATATTGCAAACCACTGATGGTACACTTTGGATGATTATCTGGTATATGAATATATCTCAATACAGTTGCATTAAAAAAAGCAGAACCAGCAAATAAACTTAGGCAATGTAATACTCTTCTGATACATGTATTTGTTCAGCTCCTTTCACCTTATGAAAGTTAATTACCACATTACTTAGCTATTAGAATGTTATCAATAATAATTTCAGTCATTATCTTCATAAGAAATTTTTAATAAAAACAGATGAGAGAAATTTGCTATCAAAGTTCCTTTTATATCATGTGGAATGCATCCTGATTTCAGAGATTTTAAAATATATATTTAAAGTGAGCAGTATAAAAGGCATAAATCATTTTTATGTGTCAGGATTCTTATTGGAAAATATGAAATAAACTGTGCTATGCTTGGTATTTCAATTTACTGAAAAAGATAAATTTATTTGTACATATTGAAGAGGGTAGTTTTCAGTGATGGGAAGAAGGTGAAGGAAGAAATAAAAAATTAAGATAAGGAAGTTTCACATTACTAGGAGTTTTCTATTTTGATAACGGATTCTCCTAACAGTAGAGTAGTATAGTAATGACATTACACCACAGGTCTCACATCAAAAATAAACAACAATATCAATAACATCATTTGGGACTATGTTAGTGACAAGTTGGAAACCATAATAAAAACAAATCCCTTGGATATGCTCTTAACATGACTAAATCATTAGATTTCTATATTTATTAAAAGTAAAAAAAATTAAAAAAAATTAAAAAAAGACCTTATGGCAAACTGCTTCCCAATGAAGTCCACCCTGACCACCCTATTTAAAATTGCCACTTCCCCCATTTTAGAATCCCCTGTCCCCCTGCCCTGCTACATTTCTTCTATGGTTTCCCCCAGCCCTCTTCCCCTTCTTAAAGTCTATGCAATTAATTGTTATTTATTAATTGATGATTTAATTCATCTTTAATTACTTACTAATGATTTATGTTTATTGTCTGCCTCCCTTGATAAAACTTAAGCCCCATGAAGAGAGCAAATTGTTTGCCTGTTTCATTCACTAATATATCCCAAGTTCCTAGAATATAGCTGGAATTCAAGAATATTTGTTGAACAAACAAAATATATCTGGATAGATTTAGAAATAGATTCAGCAGAAGGATGTAAAGCCTGACAGTGGGTCAGAGCATTCAGACTGGGAAATCAGCCAGATGCCTCAGTTATTTGTGGTTCACTGAGGCCTGTGCTGTGTGATGCCGGTGAACTTGGAGACGAGAAGGGGAGTGCCTCCCCCAGGATGTCGTCACTCCTTGGCAATTGTGGGGTCCAACTGTTGGGAGGGGAAATGTGCAGTCAGGACCTGAGACCCAAAACTCCTTACTCAACTGTGCTTCAGGCAGCAAACAGGTTTGGCCATTCTCCAAAGCTGATATTCACTCCTCCTTACTTCCAGAAGCAGCATCCTGGTGAGAAGATTCCAGGACATGTCAGCTTTGGAAGGAGGTGGAAACAATGCTTGTTGAAATTGGTCAAGATGATGTTGAGTGTCCAGAAACAGCTGGAAACTTCTCAGACTGACTCCATTTTATTACCCATTGTAGCTCAGTTTTAATTCATTTTTTAGAGCAGTTGTAGGTTTAATGAAAAATTATGCAGAGAGTGCAGAATTCCCCTATAACCCCTTACACATGCAGTTTTCCCAATTATTAATATTTAGCATTAGTGTGCTACATTTGTCATAATTGATTAACCACATATTATAATTATTAGCTAAATCCATAGTTTATATTGGAGTTCACTCTTTGTGTTGCACAGGTTGATTTTTTTTTTTTTTATTTTATTGTGATGCCATATATGCAACATAAAATTTCCCCTTTGACCACTTTGAAGTCTACAATTCAGAAGTGTTAATTATATGCACAGTGCTGTGCTCCCATCAACACCATCCGTGACCAAAACTTTCCACCACCCCAAACAGAAACTCTGTACCAAGTAAGCCTTAACTCCTGCTTTCCTATACCATGCTTGCCCCTGGTAACCTGTAATCTAATTTATGACTTGAATTTGCTGCTCAGTTTTTGTTTGTTTGTTTGTTTTTGTTTTTTAGGGATATAAGACACTCTTTAACTGTGAGTGCAGACATGAGATTACAAAACAATCAAAACTGCACAAGAGATTAGAGCCAAGATTGCCAGTGGTTTTGAAATTATTTAGTGATAGATACCAATTTCCACTGTGAAGGTAATAGTAAATTATTCAGCTTGGTTCAATGAGCCATCTCCTCCCTGCTAGGTATTTGCATGTTATCCAGAATCTACAGCATTTGCTTGGGAAAACCTTAGGAGAAGGAGATATGGTCTACTAAGGTTGATTCATATCCTAAACATATTTGATTCTAAATCACTACCTTAACTCAGGTTAAGAAAGCAATTTCATTTTATGGCCTTTATTCCCCCTTTTCTTCATTCTGACATGGTCACTCACATTTATTTAGAGATACTGTTGTGAAACAGTGATCTAGATCTACATAATACTTATTTCACCTCCTGGCAAGTTTACATGTCCACTTAGATACTCACTTCCACAAAATTTTCAACAAAACTGCATTTTCTTTTAATTCAGAGTTTAAATAACAGTTACTATGTGCAGATAGTACTTTATGATTCAGAAAGATGAAAACTGAAACAAAAAATCTTTTAAATCTGTGGGCGGCACCTGAACAAACAGTCAATGCTAACATTTCATTACCATGTCAATATTTTTCATAGGATTTCTATCTTAATCTACAGAGGAACAGGTATAGTGCTTAAGTCACTCCTGATAATGCCAAGTGTTAGTTACCCAGGACTAACCTTGATAATGGTTATTAGGTTTACTTTAACAGCTTGAAATTCTTTATACTTGTCTTGGAAGTGTTCTTAAAGAATTTATTCAGATGAGTTTTAAGTGAAAGGAGATGTTAGTCAATAACCTAATCTTGAAAGCTCCGTTTATATGTAGTTTTCATAGTCTTTAAATTTTAAATTGTCATTGTTTATTATCTTTTGGCTACATTCTGTACAATTTCAGCAACATCTTAATGAGGCAACATGTCTATGTACAATGAAAAAACAAAATGGCTTGCAACATCAGAAATAAGAGCCAAAGTAAACCATACAATATTAATGAGAATCTGTGGTAAGTATAACCTCCTTTTTCTGCAGATGGGTAACTTACATATAAGTATCAGCATTATGAATGTGACAATAAAGAACCTACAGAATGAAATACAGCATCCTAAAAAGTAATGGTTTCTACCATACAGGGCAGTAGAAAATGTTTCACATTGTAACAAATCCATACAAACTACAAGAAATTTGTTTGTGGGACCATCCTCCCACCTTGCTGATAAGAACCTTCTAGAAATATAGAATAACCACAATTTATAAATCTAGATTCTACATGCTCCAAAGCTCTAGCACCCAAGAAACTGATTTAAACAGTTGTTTTATGTCCAACATGGATCATTTTTACATGCCTTGATTGTTAATAAATACCTGCTTTTAATATCTCTCTATGATGTACATTCAACTTGCACCTTTAAGGACATCATTAGATTTTTTAACAAAGAAGTAACATCATTTAGCAGCAATTAAAGCACATCCAAGACTTAAAAAAATACAATATCCTATTAGAAAAGCCACATTTTTAAACATTTGTACTAGAATGAGCTGCTGAAACTTGATGATTGAAATATGACATCTGTACAATTTACAATAACTCTAGAGGGGAAATTTATCATTATTCTGCATAGAATTGTTCTGCATTTGAATACATATCAAGATTGTTTTTATGAACAAGACCTGGTAACAAAATAAATGTACTTGTAAAGAATTCAAACATGTTGAAAACACTGCAAATACTATAATTTAGAGAAACATTGACAAACTCCGTGTTTACAATGGTTGTGGCACAGATTTCAATTTCACTAGTGCTGTTCACATTTATAGCTTCACCTTGAGACTAGACAGCTGTTTCTTGAAAAACAATCTCTTGGTACCTTGTGCAAATAAATCAGTCTTCCATGTGCCTTAGACACGTAAAATTTCTACATTTTATGTATACAAAACCCCTACCATTTGGGCAGGACAAAATACATACTTTCATAACAAATCTATAATGTATTTCTCAAGTATGAACAATATACACATAATACATGGTATACAGTATTGGCAAAATACAAAATATAATACAAGCTGTCAGGAAGTAAATTTTTTCACTCATCTTTGCTTTTTTTGCACTTGTGTGTTGCAACAAGACAAATTTCTATTTTTGTACCAATTTTCTTTTAAAGCACCCAGAGATTTTGGAAAATCTATGTTTTACATACATACTGAAATATGAAGTCTAAGTTTGAACTTTTAGGATAGTTTTACTTATACTGCCATCATCTCCCTGTTTTGGGTGGAATTTGCATCAGTGCTTCCCATCCAGTGGCCGGGAGGCTTTGGAAGAACGCTAAAAGAAGGATCACTAAACCTTGCCCCAGCATAATTTTCCTTTTGGCTCACTTCAGCTGGAGGTGCTGATTTCTTCAAATGTGTATTTTTAATGTTCTCAGTATTTTTAAAAGACTTTTTCTCTTGCTTCTAAATTATACCAGATGAAAGAGAATCCTGCGAAAAATTATTTTCATTCCTTTTTGCAGAGGTGATCTTGGTTAGTGGTAAGTTGTATTTGCTTTTCTATCTTTGGTTGTTCACACACGTGTATACCTTGAACAAGCTGGCCCTGAGTAATGGCCGTTTTCTCTGACTTTCCCATCTTTGATTTAAAAACCTCTTTTCCGAGCGAGGGTTGGCTGAGCGCCGCGGGCGGCAGCGCCAGGTCCAGGGCTCTCTCCTGTCCGGGTTGCGGTCGCAGGACGCGGGCCGAGGGGACGGCCTGGCCGGGACCTCCTGGCGCCGCTGCGGTCGGCGCGAGCCCCCCACCCTCCCCACTCGGCAGGTGCCGCTGGCGCGGGTGCAGGCGGCTGGGAGCTTCCCCGCCGGGCGGGCCGCGCCTGCTCCTTCCGCTGCCCGAGGGTCGGCCCCGGCCGTGGCGCGGCTGCCGGTGCGCAAAGGTGCTGGAGTGCGCGGCTGGGGCGTCAGACGGGGACCGTCGCCCCTAGGAAGCGGGGGACGGAGAGGGTCGGGGGCAGTGCCCGGGGGTCCGGGATCCGCGTTAAAGGCGGCCGGGCCCTGCTAACCAGCCGGAGAGCCCCGCGGTAACCGTGAGCGGAAAAACCCGGCGGTGCCAGGAGGCTGCCAGCATGCGCTGCTCCCGCTGCGGGGCGGAGTGGACGGTCCTAAGGCTGGGAGGCAAGTGGCCCGGCAGGAAGGAGAGCCGGGAGGTGGAGCCCGGAGCACAGCGCCGCAGCCACAGCGCCGGCTGCCGAGAGAGCCTGAGAGAAGCGTGGAGCCTGGCTCTGGCGGTGGCTGCGCGGCATCTCCCATGTACTTTTAAATAATGAAAAACTACTCTTCATATTAGAACTCTCCAGAAACAACCACATGTATTTACATATTATAAATTCAATTTACAGTGTGTCCCCAAACAAAAAATTATTTTTCTTTGAACTCAACATGGTACTGTTTATGTGCTCATCCTTCACTGCTAAAGGTTATAGTCAGAAGTGTACATTTATTCATTGTACATGATCCACTGTCATACAAATGACACTATAAAGAAATTCAGTTTACAGTTTTCAACCATGTCCATATTGGCCCTGAAGTTCAGATTTCAGCTTTAACTGACTGCAGCCTCATCCACTGCAGTGAAGTATATGTGTGTGTGTGTGTGTGTGTGTGTGTGTGTGTGTGTGTGTGTGTGTGTGGCGGGGGGGTGGTTCTTATCAAGGCAGGCAGGCCTGGGGGCTGGGGGACCGAGGTCCAGAAGGGGAGTGGGAATGCAAAGAAGGGAAATCCAGGAAACCCTTACGAGGCCACAGCCAGCCACCCAGGCATTGCAGTCCGGAGCACAGGTATGGCAGGGCCACGAGTGCTTGGCAGATAAGGTTTCCTTCTGTTCTCACCTCTAGGAAGCTGGTCTACCCAGTGTACAGTTGAGAAAACTGAGTGTATGGTTGTGTGTTGCTGTGTAATAAACCACCCCAAAATGTAGCGGTTCATCCACTGGGCTGCTGGACTGCAGCTTCGCTTTCTCACCACGTGGGCCTCTCCCCAGGCTGCTCCCAGCAGGGTCAGAGTGCACAATCTGAGTGAGCCTGAGACAATGGAAGCCATGAGGCCTTTTATAACCTCATCTTAGAAGTGACACATCTCTGCATCTGCAATTCCTATGGCCATGCAGACCAAGTCTGGGGTGGTGTGTGGGGGGGTTACCTGGGGGCAAGGACTGGGGTGCAAGTGTCTGGCAGGCCATACTCTCGGGTGCTTCGCCCTGCTGTGCACAGTCCAAGGGGACTTATGAGGCCTTCTCAGGGGTCCTGTCCAGCCCTCCCTCCCAGAGGGATGCCCCGCCATCAACCCTGTCCTGCATGTGGTGAGTGAGACCCCAAGTGGCTGAGCCTTTCCCCTGCAGCACCATCACTGGTCAGGGCTGGACATTGGGAACTCTGGTCCTAGCATCTGGGTGGTGACACTCTCCCCACTGGGCTGCTTCTCCAGGTGATACTGCCCCTCCAGGGGTGTCCTTGCTGGCCCCCCTGTGCTTTTTCCTTGGATAGTTTCTGCACTGGGCTGAGCTGGACATGGGAGAGACCTGCCCAAGGGCAAAGCCCACTGTAGGTCCAGCTCTAGTCTTCAGAGGCTGCAGAGAGCTGCTGGCCCAGGACAGGGGGGCAGTGGGTGAGGGACCTTCATCTTAGGGGACATTGACAGGGAAGGCAGGGTTGGGTCGGCCTCACTAACAGGTGTCCTGAATGCTCTGAGTTGGGTCTGGGGCCTTTCTAGATCAGCGCTCACTGCACCTTTGCTTCCTCCATTCTTGGGGACTTGGCCCAGCAGGAGAGAGAGGAGGGCTCAGGAGAGTTCCTGCTCTGTACCTGGGGCTGTGCTGATGGGACATGGGGCATCTATGGGGATTGAACAGATGGTCTTGGAAGGGTTGGGCCTGACTAGCTCACTCTCTTAGCACTTTCTCTCTGTGTGTCTCAGTTTACCCAGTTCTCTCTGGGACTGGGTGGTTTTGCAGGTTCCCTTCACTTCCTGCATGTGAATGTGGTGCCCTTTCACCCCTGGGTATTCCAGCCAGGTGGATGCTGAGGGCAGGGGTGGTGGGCTGAGCAGGGGTCTGCAGAAGAGAGTGGTCCTTGGTTGAATGCCCTGCCCTCCCTGCCTTGAAACTCTCCACAGTGTTTGAACAAGGGCTCCCATATTTTCATTCTGCACCAGGCCCTGCTCATTCCTTAGCCGGTCCTGGCTGGGGTGCATGTGATCAAGCCAGAGGAGAGGGGTAGAAATGGGGCTGGATCCCACTACCCCTCAGCCCCTCCTCCCACTCCCCTGGTGACTCCAGAGGTCATGCTGTGGTGGGAACCAATGTGCATCAGTGCAGGACAGGACCCCACCTCTCCAGAGCCTGGGGGGGGGCACCTTTGGTGACTGGCCGAACACAGAGCCCACTGCTCCTCACCAGAATCCACCTCTCCCTTCTCTCACCCCAGACCAAGAAAGGCTTTCAGAAGACTGTCCTCAAGATCAACTCCCCCAAAGGAGCAAGTGCCCACCATGGACATCATGTTCAATGACTTAGATGAAGAATCATGAAATTTGGGTCTGAAGCATGGCCAGCTTGCTTCACAGGCTAGGAGCTGCTGGAGCTGGTCCGATGAGCAACTCATAACCTCAGTCCGTGCAGCGAGAAATGTGCTCATTCTGACCCTGGACAGTTAAGGCTTCTGCCTCCTCTTGCCCTACTTCAGCTGCACTTGGCACCCCACAGCCAACCCCAGACATGGGAGAAAAAAGGGAAAGAATCCTGTCTCGGGCTCAGAGCCAAATCACACAAATTAGATGCACCCAGACTTTGGGGGCCATGCCCAGGCCCCCCATGCTTCTTCCTCTGTCCCAGATCCCAGCCATCCCGCACACCACAGGGAAGGATCCCAGGACCATGCTTTCTGCCACTGCTGAGCTCAACCTGCTGCACTCGGGGATCACTCACAGGGGAGGGGGGCTGCAGTATTTGGATATAGTTTTATTTATAATTCAACTTAAGATACATATTCCCCCTGACCTTCAAAAAGTGTTCTGCAGCAGGTCTTGCAAGGTCATCCCTCCACGGCCAGAGCCTCAACACTGTCCATGTGGAGCCAAATGTCACCCACATGTGCCCTTCCAAGGGATTACAGGTGCTTATGTTTTTGTGAGTTATAAGTATTTGTATTGTAGTGTTGTAAATGTTAAGTGTCCATGACTTTCAGTCACACGTGTGAACCCAACCGCAGTCTCCTGGGGCACATTGTGGAAGGTGGGTGGGGTGTGATCTTGGCACCACAGTCTGGATCTCCTTAGAACTGGGGGAGCCCTTACCCCACCCTGCCAAAGAACATGCAAGAAGTTAGGAAACCCCACCCCCACCCGGGGCAGCCAGAATTCAGGCTGCCATTTGAAAAACAGATGTCTTTGGGGATATTGTCTGACTCTTTTTATTGTACTTTAGTTTAATTCTGTCTTTCCTTTTGTTGCTTTTTAGCTGCCATTTTTTTTCCTTTCTTTTTCTTTTTCTTTCATCTCTCTACCTTCTTTGACTCTTCCTCCTTCTTTGTGGAAGAAATGGAGATGTCCTTATATAGACAGTGGTAATGGTGGTGAATGCATAAATATGTGATTATACAGGAACCATTGATTGTTCACTTAGTATGGAATGTATGGTGGGTGAAAAAAACCATCTTAAAATGAAACAGGTTGATGAATAAACCTTGAGGGCACTATATTGAGTGAAATAAGACAGACATATAAGGACAAATATTGTATGGTTTCATTGATATAAGCTAATTATAATATGTAAACTCATAGACATGAAATATAAGTTACCAGGATATAGAATGAGGCTAAAGAATGGGGAGCAGTTGTTTATTTGAGCAGATTGTTTAACTACGTTCAACTTGTCTGGAAATGGACAGAGATGATGGTAGCACATTATTGTGACAATAACTAACAGTGCTGAACGGTGTGTGAATGTGGTGGAAAGGGGAAGCTTAGAGTCACATATGTCACCAGAAGGAAAGTTGGACATTAAAATATTGGAATGTATAAAACAGTGAGTCTTGTGGTGGACAATGTCCATAATTAACTATACAAATAGTAGAAACCTTTTGTGAACTAAAACAAATGTATGACACTATAACTAGAAGTTAATAATAGAAGGGTACATAGGGAAAAAATACCTATTCCAAACTATGTATTACAGTTAGTAGTATTTGAACATTCTTTCATCAACAGTAACAAATGTACTATACCTATACTATGAGTCAATAATGGAGGGGGGTGGTTAGGGGTATGGAAGGATTTGAGTTTTCTTTTTTGTCTTTATTTCTTTTCTGGAGTAATAAAAGTGTTCTAAAAATTGAAAAAATTAATTGTGGTGGTGGATGCACAGCTGTATGATGGTACCAGGGGTAACTGTGCACTTTGGATCTTTGGATGACTGTATAGTATGTGAACAATTTCAATAAAATTGAATTTTAAAAAAAGAAAACATGCCTGAAGATTGAGAAAGTGAGAAAATGAGAGGAAGGGTTAACAGACAAGATAGCATTTTAGAAAAATTATGAAGTCTTTATATACATTTTTCTTAGATGCTAGAGTATTAGAATAGCTAGAAGGAAATAACTGACATGGTTTAACTATAACCCATAACGTTCTTTGAAATATGCTCTTTAGCTACACATTAAATTGTACCTTGAAAGTTATCACCTTTCTGTATATATATCTTTCAGAATAAAGAAATACTTGAAATGGTGGAATTGTAACCCACAACATTCTTTGAAATTTGCTCTCTAACTACTTGTTAAATTGTACTTGAAAATTATCACTTTTCTGTATATATGTTGTATTTCACAGTAAAAAAATGACAAAAAATGCCAGCATCAGAGGGTAAACCCTATGGGAGGGAGCTTTGCCTCAGCACTATTTTTCCTGCTTGGATCTAGACTTTAGTCATTGCCACCAAAATGCATTTGAGAGACATGTCCTTCGGGAAAAGCTTGGACTTTTCGCACAGGTGTCTGCTATACTTACTAATGGGAACTTTGACTTTTCCATCTATTTTTATAAAATAGCATGATTTGAGCAAAAATGATACACAATAGTCTGATCCTTGCAGTGTTATCTTTTCTGCAATTAAAGGTTGCCTTGAGGACAAGGGAAAATGGTAGGTCTGCTGGGCTCATCCAATTTCTGTAAAAAAACTTGCAATAAGATAAGGGGCATCTTGCAAGATTTAGGCTGGAAAGACCCAGCCTGATCCCAGCTTCATGGGGGAACAATGATTGTGGGAATGGCAAAATGTTTTTCATTAAGGAATTCCTTGTTCTACAGTCACTGGTAGCAGCTATGTTCCCTTAGGTGGTGAAGGTTTGTGTGCATGAAGGCTTAGGCAAGTGTACGTTTAGCATCTGCTGTGACTGTGAGTTTGTGTGTCAGCAGGTAGGGTGATTGTGTGCATTAAATATGTTGTCTTTAGCTACAAAGCTAAGAACTTTGATTTTATTTCTTTACTGCTATTCTTTGTCATCCTAACTACAATGATGGCTCTGAAGCAGCTCACTTTTGTGCTTTTTAACCCCCATCTCCAAACACTCTAGCCTATTGCCCAAGGCCAGAATAATTCAAGAGTAAAACACCAGTGTGCTAGGAATTACTTTGTGTCATCTTAGCTCCCCAGAAGCTAATGATGGCAGAGCTTCCCAGGATCCAAGATGAAAAGGCCCTTTCTAAAGCCAAGGTGAGGTCACTATTCTTTGCATAAAGTAGAGAAGTCACTTTTATGGTTTCTTTATTCTTCAATCTATTTCAGATAAGGATGCCTAATCATGTACATTATAGATGATAAATACAATTTCCTTGGGATGTAGGAGTGGAAGACTTTTCCCAAATGATCCATGATTCAAGAGGGCATCCACAAGTGGCAGCAGCAGGTTATGAACTATACATAGGGAGCCTTTTTCTCAGCAGTAATTTTTTCTCTTTTGATTAAGAATATTGTAGTCACCAGCCAAAATGGACTTGGGATATACATCTCCAGAAAAAGCTCACGTGTCTCCAGACATGACCACTCCTCTTGCTTTGGGGGCTTTTACTTGACTACTGTTTCCCATCTGCTTTTCTAATGGTTCCAAGAAGCAAAAGTCCTGTTCAAATGGGACACAATGTGATCTGATCCTCATACTGTTTTCTCTAATTGAAGGTAGCCCCAAGAATGAGTGAAAACTGTATGTATATGGAATAACTCACTTGAGGCAAAATCTGGATGAAAACCAGGGCATTCTTACTAGGTTTGCCTCAAGAGGCATCCTGGTTCCAACTCGTGGTGAGTCAGGACTGGAAAAATGGTTAAAGAAAGTGACTTTCCATGGGAAAGACATGAGCATGCTCTACACTCCTGAAAGCAGCTTATTCTCTTTGGGTGGCATGGATTTGTGTGTACATGTGTTACAGACTCTCTACACGTGAGTCTATGTGGTGTGATTGTGATTGTCTGCGTGTGGGGGGTATATTTGATGGTGTGTCAAATATATTTGAATAAACCTGTCAAATACTTCATTACTTGGTGGAAGATGGAGTCTCCCTGTTACTTTGCTTAGGAGATAGAAAGGCAGTCATGATTCATTTACATAGGACAATGGTTTTGAGAACCAACACTTGTGTCTAGAGTGGCTCTATGTCTCAGTTTCCCATGGACACTGTTTATACTGATTTTCCTGGAATAATTATGTATGTCTTCAGGAAGCATGTGTAACAATGAATTAAATGATGATGAAATAAAACTCTTTAGTTATTAGACACTTTTATTTTTGCATTAGAGTGACTGTATAGTCACCATTAAGACAATATGTTACTACTTTGGGGTGCAACAATTTGATGCAGCTTTGAGAACCCAATTTTTGAAGAATATTTCATGAAAATGTAAAATAGTCTCATGCAGTAAATGAAGCAGTATTCAAATATGCATTAACACATCTGCATCAAACTTGGTTCCATATTCAGAGCACATACACACATGTACATCCTCATGAGAGGAAGAAATCACTCTCAAGCTCAGAAATTCTAGTGGAGAGAAAAAAATATGGAAAGTTGATCAATTCATTATCTGAGGTCAACAAAATTTCATTATTAGCAATTGCTAATACAGAAGAAAATAGAACACTATGGGAAGGGGGTTCTCAACAAAGTGTTGGATCCAGGAACTAGAAATCAAGTGTGTGTGACTGTGTGAGAGTACATATGTTGCATGTGATACACACATGTTTCAGAAAAGGGGAAACTGTAGAAACTCAAAGCACAGACTATGTATCTGTTTTGACTGAATATCTACACCCATTACTAAAGACCTTACCTCACCTCTTAGTTAATCTGAGGCCCCAAACCTCAGACTCTCATTGATTTCCCTCTTACACCTTTTGTTTTGTTTTGTTTTGTTTTACCTCTATATCAATTCAAACCCAGACTTTCCACAGGCTGGGAGGTTCTCAAAACCATTGTCCTATGTAAATGAATCATGACTGCCTTTTTATCTCCTAAGCAAAGTAACAGGGAGACTCCATCTTCCACCAAGTCTCATGGGTGACATGCCCCCCAAGGCACTGCAATGCCTATGTACCTGCTGAAGGAGATGCCTGACCTCAGGCCTGGGACTCCCTCATCAGGGAGATCCTGAGCCAGCCCTTTCACCCCAATGACCAGGGGACCCTAAGCATCCAGTGAAGGTGCTCCACTTGCACCAGTGCCTCAGTCTACCTCTCCTCAATGGAGCTGTTCCTGGAGATCATAGTCAGTCACCATCTGTATTAGTTATCCATCACTGTGTAAAAAATGACCTCAAATAGAAATGGCTTAAAACTACACACAATTATTATTGGAGCATTTCTGTGCATCAGGAATCAAGGGATATCTTAGCTGGTGTCTCTGGCTCAGGGGCTCTCATTGAGTTGCAGATGAGCTGTCAGCTGAGGCTGACAGGATGTGGATAGTCAGGGCTTAAGAACATCTTGGAAGAGAAGCCAGTAGGGGATGGGACAAGAGACTGAAGGGAGCTCAGACCAAGAAGAGTATTATTTTGGTTTTGTTAAAAGAAAGAGGATGCCTCTGGCTGCCTATGTGAGAATAGACCATAAAGGAGTAGGGGTGAAAAGATGCAGTTATTATAAACCAGGATGGAATTCAGCAGGTAGAGTAGGTTTGTGGGTGGGGAGGACAATAATTTGGTTTGGACAAGTTAAGTTTGAAATGACCCTTAGACAGAGGCTTCCTTTTAAAGCAGATGTCAAATTATCTCACTCCTCTCTATTCAAAAACCTCTAATGAATGCTCACCTACGAATTAAACTCAAATACTTCACAATGGCTTACAAAGCTCTAAATCAGTAGTCAACAAACTTTGGGGCCATCACTTCCTTTTGCAAATAAAGTATTATTGGGATACAGACATGCCCATTTGTTAAAAAAGAAAGAAAGAAAGAAAGAAAGAAAGAAAGAGGAGCCTCTCCCACATTCTGCCCTCTAGCCACTGTCCTGTCTGGTTGGCTTTCTGCATGCAGTGTGGGTTTCTTCTTTAATGCAAGTCATTCATTTCCTTAGAGATTTTACTAAGTTTCTTTTCTGCAGAGGACTCCACTTCTTGTTTTATGTTTCTTGTGGACTGTCATTACTAAAAATGTCCATAGATTTTGTTGGTGGAGGGTTATGATTAGAAATGCAGTCTCAGGCCCAACTCTAGATGCCCTGAGTTGAAATACACATTGTAACACTACTCACAGGATCTGTGTGAGCATTAGAGATGGAGAAGCCTGGTCTAACACAGCCCCGGGGTTTGGTTGTGAACTGTTAATAACACCTCAGCCCAGTCTCCTTCCAACCCACAGGCCCAGGAACTTAAGTTTCTGTCTCCTGTTCTGTGTCTTATACTTCAGGAATTGTGAACTTGTGGTTTCCCATGAAAAATGGTAGTCATTTCCCCCGACCTCACAAAATCCACAGAAATAATTAAAGGGTTTTCATAATAAAAATATGATTATTGAATCTTTGCTTCTATAGTAATTGATATCAGAGAAAAAACACAATATTGGATTAGTATCTTTAATCAAAATGATATTAAGCAGCCATTCAATTACAAGTATACTTTTAAGACACAAGAGATATATTTTTTCTCTCTCTCTGATTTATTTTTTCACCCTGAGGATAAAATAGGAAACTAAAAAACAATTATTTGGTATAATAACTAGAAAAATTAGCTATAACATTTCAAAATCAAACAAGTTTTATAATAAAACTTTAAAAATATATAGCATAGCAGACAAACATGCAAGATAAATAAGTGATAGGATTGCAATATTTCTAGTTGTGGTTACTAACAGGCACTTAATCTAATGTCATACTTCTGTGTATAAACTGACTTTTAATATATAAGCTGTCTTGCATCTCTTTAAAAGCCGTGCACACTGTTGACCTGTTGTGGGTTCTCCAGTGGATACAGGTCTGGGGGGAGGGGGTGATCATGGGCAGCACTACCTGTTTCATTTTGTAAGTTATCTCTTAAGTGGTTGCAGGAAGATAGGATGCACTGGTCTAATTCCAATTCACCAGGTGTGCCTCCCACAAATCAGGAGGAAGGAAAAGTGCTAATTTTCCTGTTCTGTAAATAGTTATTCCTATTTCTCTGAGGTGGTAGAATTAATGTTGTCTTAAAGCTAGAATATAATCTCTGGAGTCCTGAGATTCTCTACCATAGTGCCGACAATGATTTCCTCTAGAAACGATTATGTTATCTCAACCTGCAGTAAAGGATAGGCTTCCATTTTCTTTTTCCTTTTGGTAGGGCCCTAGGCACAGTATCACCTTCCTGTACCACTGGTTTCTACATTTACCTATAGTTTGGCATCAGTCCTATTTTGCTTTATTTAGGTTTTTTGTTTTTGTTTTTGTTTTTGTTTTTTGGATCTTGGGTGGAAAATCATAATCAACAATTGATTTCTATTCAAGGTCTTCTTCCAGCTTGGTCTGTTGGAATCATTTAACATTGAAAATGTTTACCTTCTAAAAAAAAACGTATTTACAAATAGTGTTTACACATCAACTGGGGGAGGGGGAAGAGTGAAATTTCCCATATTGGATGAGGAAAAGCTCAGGCCTGAAGGACCTGGAGGCACAAGCCAGCGAGACTCTGCGAAGGGCCTTCTCCAGGACCACCCCACCCGGGACCACTAGGGCTCACAATCGGCACAACTGAACCTGACACGGATACTGGTTCCTCCACTGCGCACTCGTTAGTGGACTTGGGCGCCTCGAGGCGGTGGATGAAAGTCTGCAGCTCCTTGCGGAAGGCCTTTATCTGTGCTTCAATGTGGTGGAGCAACTTTGCTCGTGGATGCTGCCGCTGTCATCCTCCTCGTCGTCCATCAGTCTGAACGGGTCCCAGGTGGCCACGTAGCTGCACGCCTCGGTGATGATGGTGTCGGCGATGAGTCGGTCGATGGTCTTGTCCAGGCGCTCAGCCTCTGAGCGGATTCCTTCATCTGGTGCCGGTCGGAGAAGCCAGGGCCGGGGGCCGAGTAGAAGGAACCAGTGGGCGTGAGGCAGAGGATGTTGCATAACTCCTGCGAGTCACTCTCGCTGCCAATGGACCCCTCGTGGTTGCGGTGCGGAGGCATCGAGTCCTCCTCTCTCTCCTTGCCCGCGTCTCTCTCGGCGTCACTGTCGCGGGGGCTGCCGCGGATGCCCAGGAGTGAGGCCAGGTCATAGCGCTGCATGTTCTGGTACTGCAGCTGCATGACCTTCCCGCTGAGCTCGTTGATCCGCAGGCGCGCCGCCTTCAGCTCCTCCTGCAGGGCCTCGGTCTTGGTGCTGTCGTGGTGCTGCGCGCTCTCGTGGGCGCCCGACTTGTTGAGCTGTGCCGTGACGCGCTGGCTCTGCTCCTCTAGGTCGGCCACATTCCTCCGCAGCAGCTCTGTCTCTTCTTCCACTAGCTGCAGATGCCGCAGCTCCGACAGGGATTCGCTCTGTTCCTCCACTAGCGGGTTGGCAGAGCCTTTGAAGTCATCGCCCCTCAGGTCGTCCAGTTCCGCCTTCAGGCCTCGGTTCTCCACTTCCAGTTCCATGATTTTCCTGCCCAGAATGTTGGCTTCTTCCTCCACCAGCCACAGTCGCAGTTTGAGCTCTGCCTCCCTGGTGCTGGGCGGCCCCCGGCTTCTCCTTTGGACAGAGAGCTGTCTGGATGCCTGAAAAAGGATATGTACTTCTGCAGCTGGTGTTCGAATCCGTCCTTTCCTTTCTCTTTTAATCTTGGCCATTTTCCTTCTCATCAAAGCAGCTTCCTCCTTAAGGAACTGCAGCTTTTCAGATCTTCATTGTCCTTCTCTGTGGCAGTCTGTTGAGTCTTTTTTTCAGATTTTGGCAAGTCTTTGCTTCCTCTTCTTTTTAAAGACAACTCTCATTTTTTTCAGTTCATTCTGTAAAACTTGCTTTGCAGTCTCAACTTCTATAAGCTGTTGCCTCAATTTCTCATGTTCGTCTTCTGTTCTTTTCTTCCACATTTTCCAACTCACGGTGAAGTCTCACAGATACATCCTTTGCCATCTTGAGGTGCTGCTCTAGGGTGCACAACAGCTCTGCATAGATTTCTCCAGTCTGTGCATAGTGGAGCACAGTTTGGGTTGGCTCTCTCCAACTCGTGGTGCATTTCCTGCAGCTGACAGGCATCCTCCTTGAAGAAAGTGTCCCTCATCTCATCCATCTCGGTCCTCAGCTCATAGATCTCATTCTTGAGTGTCTTGTCCTCCTCTCACAGCTTCTCCATTTCCTCCTGTATTGCTTCCTGCTCCTGGAGCTGCTGCGGATTCCGCAGTGATGAAGGAGGCGCCGCCGCCTGCATGACCCCGCCGCTCCCGCTGCCGTCTGTGCTCTGCTGGGACCTCCGCCGCCGCCGCCATTGAGGAGGAAAGGACTAGCGAAGGGCTAGTAAACTGCAGTAGAGGCGGCGACCAGGGAGCTGCGGCAGCTATTGCCGCCTTCGCCGTTCTTAGGGTGCATCTGAGCGGCGGCTGCCGCCAGCTCCTTCTTGAGGTGGAAGTGGATGAGCTCAGATTGCAGTCAGCCTTCCTCCCAGTAGCTCCCTCCGCCACCACTGTTCCCCACCGCAACGCAGCTTCCGGGATTTTTGTCGCCCTGGCCTGGGATTTTCCCCGCAGAATAGGAGGATGGCGACGGGGAGACCCCTCCCCGCCGCTGCCGCCCCTCTGTGTGCGCGCACGCCTTTCCCTCTCCAGCACCTGGGCGTCGGGGGAGGCTGCGCGGCGCCCCGCTCCCTGTGCGCGAAGCCGCCGCCGGCTCCTCCCCCTTCTCCGCCCCCTCCTCCTCCTTCCCGGGGCGGAGGGGGTTCCCCAATTTCGAAGGCACTGGCTGTAGCTCCCGGGGCCTCGCCTCTGGCTGGCCGGGCCTCCTGCTGCCCACAGCAGGAAGGGGAGCCGCAGGGGCTGCTTCAGCACCAGCAGCGGGTGGACAGCTCCCGGTGCCGAGCCTTTGGGCGCCGCCTTCTCGTCCTGCCTCCGCCTCCCCGGGCGCTGGCCAGAGTGGCCCCCGGGCTCCGGGTCTTGTTGCCCCCGGACTCCGGGTCTCGTTGCCCCCGGGTTCCGGGTCTTGTGGCCCCTGCTGCAGCTAAGCAGAATTGATTTTAGTGCTGGCCCCCACCAGGGACCGGCTGGCAGTGGTTGTCTGTCTGACCGAGTTGTCCCTGGGTCTGGCGGGTGACTGAGCTCTCTGCTGCTCTCTGCCACTGCCCTCCTGGAGCAGGGGCGCCTGAGTGTCGGAGGCGGCGGCAGAAACTGCGGCTGTGGCAGGGGCAGCGCCCCGGTCGGTGACTGACTCATGGCCGTCTAGGAAGAAAACCTATCGGATGCGATTTGGAATCGTCCATTACTGGGTCATCCTCTTCCCTCTTCAGCGCCACCAACCTTCCTTTCTAAACCGGGACGGAAACAAAAGAAAGGAAGCACACAGCATGTCTGCGTTCGTACAGAGAAAAGGGTGTTTTTTCTGTACAAGAGAAGCCCCTGAAAATGGTGAGATTTGGAAGGCGCTGTCTAGAAGATTTTCTTTTAATGGAGAAAAAGGACCAAGCCTTGTTTCTAGGAATAGGATGCAGAGCTGTAAAAGAGCTGCTTGGCCCAGGGGGGCGCTGTCGCCATCTCACTCAGCCTGAGTAAAATGATGAGAGATCTGAAAGCAGCTAAACCGAAAGTGTTCTTAAGGTAGACGGTAGCCGGTTTTGGAAAGGGTGAGATGAAAACGTAGAAAGGAATTTGTGGGAAATGAGAAGGAAGAGGAGGAAGAGGAGGGAGGGAAGGGGAGAGAGAGAGAGAGAGAACAAGTTTCAGAATGAGAAGGAGTTGCCCACATACTAGCGACATGAGAGATATTATTTAATATTTACATTAATATTAAATTACAATAAATGGTGCTAAAAGTAGAAATATGAGCAAAAATATGATCATAATGTGAAAAAAATGAGTACTAATATTCTGTGAGGGAAGTTACACTCAGGCACAGGATTTTCCACTCAGTAAAGCTGATGTGGCTGTACCGCTGAGTGACCAAACTGCCCTCCACAGAGCCCACCCTGATTTCCTGGCTTGGCACCACTCTTTTCCCAGAGGACAAGCCAGCACTTGGGGGCACAGCGGTTGCATTGAGCTATTTCCATCACAGAAGAGACAACACTCAGTTCCTGCTGAAAATGTGACTGGCTCTGGATGTGGCTTATCCTTCCCTCCACAAGGATAATCATGGGCATGTTACAGACTGCAACACTCACCATCGTGGTTTTGCATTCCCCGTGGCCTCCAACAGGCACATTCTTGCAGTAAATGAGGTATGGATACAGCCCTGCCTTTCTTCCCTTTTTGGGGGATGACAGCTATAAATTGACCTTGATTGCAGGTTTTGTGCTGTTCCCCTCCCCTGGACCCACTCCCTTCTGCTCCTGATGTGAGCAGTGAGCTCTGAAAGGACAGTGTCCCTGCTCCTCCTCCTTGTCCCCAGCTTAATAGAAAGTCTTGTCTGTGGTAGTGAGTGAAAAATAACCAATAGTGATTCAGTGATGATGAATAAATTAACAGATCTGATCATAAACAAAGGGAAGATATCTCTAAATTTCTTGTCCTTAAATAGTGATATGGAAACTCTATCATGTCACTGGATTCTCCCCTTGGAATTTGGGTGCACAGACAATTATGGATATTCTGTTTAGAAACAAGGGGAATAAAAGACAAAAGAATCTGAGAGAGAGCAGAATCTTATGAAGGTGTATACTTCCAAATAAATTTACTCTAAAATACTAAATGTACACTCATTACTCACCAAGAATTGGCAATTATGATGGAAGATTATATCTGATAAGTTCTGGGTTCATATTATGCCACATCCTTGTTGTGCTTTGATAAAAAGACCTTTATTCTAAAGGAAATTTCCCCATTAGGTGAGCTCTTCTCCACTCCTCTTTAGTGGGGAGCTTGTGATATACCTGGGAATTTAGGATCTTCTGAGTATAACCTGAGGAGAAAGAGAGAAGCCAGGCTCTGATAAGTTTCCAGATCTCACGGGGATGATTAGAAAGGCTCAACCAGGAACAGCATATATCTGGGTTCGAGGCAGTGGGATAACTGGGTCCCCTGTGTCACACATGCTTGACTTCTGTCCTTCTTGTCATCCTCATCCAGCTTGTGTGAGGGCTGTTTTTGCTTCTGGACACATAATGATTCTGTGATCACTGGGAAGGCAAGAAGAAAAGAGGTTATTTTCAGTGATCCCATAAAGGTAGACCAAGTTTGGAGCACCGGGTCCTCTGGGTTTAGTAGCACAGCTGACAGTAAAGACAAAACCTGAGCTGGTGTTGGTCACAGGCAGATATTGCAGGGAGTGATGGGTCAGACAGGGACATGGAGGGAAGATGTGAATCTTCCCATAGCTTGGAGCTCTTGGGGGCCTGGGGGTTGTACTCAGCTGTCCTATTGTGATAACCAGACTCATCTCAGGTGGCCCAGGGGTGATCCAGGAGCCTGGGCCCAGGGAGGCTGGTTGGCACTCCCCAAGGAGGTCACAAATGGAGGGGCTCTTCCTGGGAGCCCTGGGTACATATCATTGTGGTAACCCACAATATTTCTGCAGCTGTCCTTACAGGAGATGCTGACTGCAGGGTCTGAGGCCTTTACAGGAGCTCCCTGGGGTGGAGTTACTTCATGCCATGTCAGAGAGTTCCCACTCCCTGGTGGTCCACAGACCCACACCTGCACCCTGAGAGTCGCAGAGCCCTGAAGGGGGTGGCAGGAGAGGAGGACACACATCAGTTCCTGAGGGCTCAGCAAGAACCACCCACAGAGGTCCCCTGGGGTCCTGAGAGGCATCAGCTGTAGGAAAGTCATAGCAGTAGGACTAACTTCCCCACCTTCCCTGGGGCAGGCTCGGGGTTTCCCCAGCAATGGTGTGCCATCTGTCCCCTTTGCTGGCCTCAGGGCCCTAATTCTCACATGGCTGATCCCCTCTCCCTGTCATTACCACTGAAGAAGTGGTTCCCTTGGGTGGCCAGTTCAGCTCTGTGTCTTGACATCCTCAGACAGCACTTCAGGGACACAGGATGCTTCAGGCAGCCCTGAGTGCAGGTGACAGGAGGGAAGGGGTTGTCTGTGCTCTGACCTCGGTGTTTCAGCACCCATTTTGTTGGAAACTGTCCATCTACTGGAGCATCCCTGGGCCTCTGACCCCAGGAGAATCCTACCAAAGGCAGAGGTGCTTTCCTTCAAGAGGAAAAACCGAGCTCCACAGGCTCTGATTTTACCCCATATGGGCATCAAGGAATAGAATTTGTTATTGTCATGAGATCAGTTTTGTTTATTTGTTTGCTGTTAATGCTTTGTTTGGGGTTTCCCTGATGCTTCGGAAACATTGAGAAATTTGGAGAAGAACCATGGTGAGCCATAAGCTATCCCCAGATACAGGAAGTGGATATGAAAGTTATTTTAGTAAGAGAAGAGAGTCATGGTCAGAGACCCCAAGAAGACCAGTTTTTGTCCCACTTCCCCATCTGCCTGTGTCACTGTGAGCAGCATTGCTGTGCCAGATCTGACAGTAATAGTCAGCCTCATCCTCGGGCTGAATTCCAGAGATGTGTAAATATGCTGCATTGCTCGAAGTGTCTTTGGATCCAGAGACTCGATTGGGGACCCCAGGTCCCAGCTGCTTATCTGAGTCTGAGTAGTAGTACAGGAAATACCGGGGAGCACTCCCTGGCTTCTGCTGGTACCAGAATATGTTTTTGTCACCAATATTTACACCACTGCTCAGGGTGCAGGGGAGTTTGACTGTTGTTCCCAGAGATGCAGAGAGGGCGGTTGGCTGGGTCAGCACAGGCTGGGAGAGGAAACCTGCAAACACAGACATACAGGGTTGCTGAGGCAGGGTTCATGTCTAAACTGCCTGGAGGTCTGAGCTAGAGAGGTTGACCCAGGCTGGGAGATCTTCCCTGAGTCCCCAAGGCCTGTCCCTACCTGTGCAGTGAGAGAGGAGCACGAGGAGGAGAGGGGTCCATGCCATGGTGGACACAGCCCTGCGAGGCCCACAGTGTAGCTGGGCTGCCCCAGCCTCCTTTTCTCTCCCACACCCTGCCTGGGGAGGGGCTCTTCATGCAAACTTGTCTCATCTCTATCCCCTGACTGCCCAGCCCCTCCCTGAGCCCTGACACTGGAGCTCAGCTCACACTGTAGACTGAGGAAGAGGAGGGTTGGGTTTGCCCCTTGGGAGAGCCCTGGGAGGAAACACTGGTGAGATGATGCAATCGTCCTTGCTCAGGGGACTCTGCCAGGCAGAGAAGACACAGCTGCTGGGTCCCCATCAGCGAGCACAGGGCCCAGCCCCCCTTTGAGTGAATGGTCCTCGCTGTGCACCAGTGTAGGACCCCAGGGCAGTCCCACAGCACCCCCTGCTGCTCACAGGGCAGGAAGTCACCATTGCTGAAAGGCCTGAGAACATATATACAAATATCTATGTACTGTTTCCTAGCTATTGTGATTTGGACACACCATGTGTGATTACCAAATAGTTTCTCCCTCCCAGAAAGGCTATTGGAGTTACAAACTACAATCTAAGGGGTTAGCACCACCAGAGAAGATTCTGGAAAAACTTAATACACATTTTCCACCAGGTCAAGTATCAGACAAGGGACCACTGGGCTGGTTTGAAGGCTCTGGAGGTCTTTTCAGGGAAGCTGCAAGAAATGGATATTTGAGAATATGAAAAGTTGCTCAGTGGCTTGTTCCAATGATGGCAATTCAGCAATTATTCAAAAAGATATGCAAAGCTTTTAGAATTTAGATATGAATTTAATTCACTTTAGGAACTTGGGAAAAACCTACAGCTCTGCTAAACTTAACATTTAACAGCAAATATTGTAACAGTGTTCTCTATGAACCAGACTTTATCTCCATAAGTAAAAGTTTTGGGCATAATTACATTGTAACTTGCAAGTCAGGATTTTGTTCTGGGTGTCACAGGATTTGTTCTTATTGTAAACAGATTTTTTTCTGTCTGGACTTTCTTATGGCTTGTTTAAGGATAATAGGAATCTAAGTATATCTTTTAACATGATATGGTTTTTGTGGATGTGTTTGGTACCTGGGCAGGCAAAGGCAGACATCATCAGGCATCACCCCACCCACCATCCTCTCTAACTTGAATTCTCCAAATGGTTCCCACAGGCCCAGACTCATAAGGGCCCTTCTGTAGATACTCCATGATATGCTCTGAACTCCAGGCCTCTCTTTTTATGGTGTTTCTGGATAGTGTTCATACAGCCTGGGTCACAGAGGCCTAAATGTCAGGGCTCTTTCTATCATTAGCACCAAGTCACACAGTCACCACCATCCCCTGGTTCTACTCTGGGTGGTGCCCAATGTTCATCCCAAATGTAATGAGCTGAGGGCTGGTCCCTGCCCTGGCAGAGGGATCAGACATGAAGCAAATGTTCACTCTGAAAGGGGATGTCATCATAAGAGGAGACTGTGGTCCAGGAAGTATCTTACGTGGGTGACTCTAGAAGGGGAAAGTGAATCTCAGCCCTGTAGAGGGTCAGGAGGCTTCCCAGGGGAGAAGGGACAGGCAGGGCTGGAGCTGGGCTCAGCAGATGCTGCTCTCAGAAGAGTAAACAGAAAAATGCAAAATGCTTGGGGAGGAGTGGAGGAGTGTACAGGAAGGGAGGGAGTGTGGTGGGCAGCACCAGGGCTGGAGAGATGGGGTGGAGCAGGGCCTTGGTCCCCAGCTTCTGGGCAGATATTAATATTAATAATTTTAACAGATGGAAACCAAATTGTCAGGCTGTGATCCACACACACACTTCATGGAGGGGGGACAGAGGATGGGCCTAGGACAGGATGTTTCACAAGCAGGCACAGCAGAGGCCTGAGGGAAGGACACCTCTGAGGGACATGGAGGGTTTCACTCTCAGCTCCCAGCTCCAGGGCCAATGGGACATGCAGGGCAATTGACAGTGGGGAGTAAATTGAGACTCTGGACATTTTAGAATAGTAATTCACAGGTAGTAGTGTTTTCATCCTTTTTCTATATTCAAAACCAAAGGGAGGAATGAATTTGATGTGAATTACCAGCAGGTCATGAAGCCTAACAGGATGTTTCAAAACCATCCTCATTTAATTGAACAAAAGGTCATTATTAAGGCAATTGAGCTGCTAAACTTTTCCAAAGGGACTTCTTTAACGTGTAATTGCTTTTATCACAAAAAGAAACCTTAGTTCTCTTTTTTACAGGATATATTTTAATCTTAAATTTCAAAAAATAACATACATCCTCAAGTTTGATAAAGGGGGGCACTGTGTAGTTTGAATTTAAAGAGGTGTAAACTTTTGTACCCTATAAGCTTTACTAGTTGAAACTTCTTCATCTCAGAAGTGAGGTGTATCCTTGTTACATCCCCTGAACTCCATTAGATCCTCTCAGCTAGTGGATGACAAACTTCACCATTTCCAGCCTCCACGGGTACAGTTTTTTGTTATGTTAGCCTCCCAACCCCATCACAGCAACTGAATTTTTGTTTTATCGTAGGAGGTCTCAGCCTCCTATTTATAACCCTAAATTTCACAAGAGCAAGTCTCAAGGCAAGGCCTTGATTTATTAAGGGGTGAGTTCCTATCTTGACTTAATATATATCCTATCCCAAGATAAATGGTCAGTTTCTTATATTATCTTTACTTAGTTTTACAAGCATCATCACTCTCAACTTTAAACAATTAACATAAGATAATACATCCCATAGCTCTTATCAGCTGCTAATTATTCATCCCTAGTATTAGTGTAGAGTTGGTAATATATTCCTATTAAATATAGTCATTAGTACTTAATGGCTGGTTTTTCCATACCACTCAGTTGATAACCCTCTGCAGCAGTGTCATGCCTTATAAGTATATCATGCTAACACTTATTTAGGTTTGTGGTGCTACTCTGTGGGTTACATGCCTTTAAACAATCATTTATGAACATGTTGATCTTCACTGCATCACTGATTTTTATAATCCCCTTAATGTTCCATAGTCATTCCTGACCATTCCCATACCATTAAGATCACCCTCATTATCACATCTGTACATGTTATTGTTCCCACTTCACTAGGCTCTGACTATCTCTAGGTCCCCTATATTCTCTGTTTAAGACACTTATTTTACATATTTCACAGAGTTCACATTAGTGGTAACATACAATATCTCTCCTTTTGTGTCTGGCTTATTTCATTCAGCATTATGTCTTAAAGATCATCCATGTTGTCATATGTTTCATGACCTCTTTACTTCTTACTGCCATGTAGTATTTCATCATGTGTATATACCACATTTTGTTTATCCACTCATCTTTTGAAGGACATTTGGATTGTTCCCATCTCTTGGCAATTGTGAACAATGCTTCTATGAACACCAGTGTGCAAATATCTGTTTGTGTTACTGCTTTTAGATCATCTGGGTATATACTGAGTAGTGAAATTGGTGGATCATAGGGTAACTTGATATCTAGTTTTCTGAGGAACTGTCAGACTATCCTGCAGAGTGGCTGTACCATTATACAATCCCACCAGCAATGAATAAGAGTTCCAATTTCTCCACATCCTCTGTAGCCTTTTTAGATTCCTGTTTGTTTAATGGCAGCCATTCTATTTGGTGAGAGATGATATCTCATCGTGATCTTGTTTGCATCTCCCTAATAGCTAGTGAAGATGAACATTCTTTCATGTGTTTTTTAGCCATTCATATTTCCTCTTCAGAGAAATGTCTTTTCATATCTTTAGCCCATTTTATAATTTGGCTGTTTGTACTATTATCACTGCGTTGTAGGATTTCTTTATACTTGCAAGTTATTAGTCTCTTATCAGATACATGGCTTCCAAATTTTTTTTTTCCATTGAGTTGACTGCCTCTTTACCTTTTAGACAAATTCCTTTCAGGTACAGGAGATTTTAAGTTTGATGCACTCCAATTTATCTTTTTTTTCCTGTGACTGAATTTTAATTGTTTGTTTTACACTTCCCAGAATTCTGTGGCCCATGCCAGAGCCTGGTGCTGGGGTCACTGCTGTGGGCCTGTGGGGGTGTCATCCCTGGGGGCTTTCTTGGTCTCTCTGAGTCAGGAAAATGACCCCACCTTGCTGCATGGGCATAAATTTTCCTCATAAGCTGCTGTCTGGACTCCACAGAATGTCAGGACCACATGGAGATTAGCAGCAAAATCCTCTCAGATTCTGTATATCATGTGATTTTATTGGTTTGGGGACTCCTTTTTAAGTCTTTGTATTTATTTATTGACAACCTGGGAGATAATTTCTGAATGGGGACTCATTTGATGGCAAAAGTAACTGTAGTTTCAAATCAATATATGAGCCACAGGCCATCCCCCATGGGTCCTGGGGTTTTTGTCCCACTTCCCCACCTGCCTGCCCTCATGCAGTAATAGGAGCCTTGTCCTCAGGCTGCAGCCCAGAGATGAGCAAAAATCCTGCATTGGCAGAAGTGTCTTTGGATCCAGAGAAGTGGCTGGGGACCCTGGTGCCCTGGTGCTTGTCTGAGTCTGACTTGAATCTCAGGAGATACCAGGGAGGGCTCCCTGGCTTCTGCTGGTACCAGGATATGCCGTGTGTATCAACAGTGATGTCACTGCTGAGGGTACAGGGGAGTCTCATAGATGTTCCCAAGGATGCAGAGAGGGAGGGCAGCTGAGTCAGCACTGGCTGGGGGAAGGAACTTGCAAACACAGTGCACAGGGGTCAAGGGGCAGGGCCCAGGCTGAAGCTGTTGGGAGCCACAGGGTCTGAGGCAGATGGAGGACACTGCCCTGGGTCTGTCCCTATCTGTACAGTGAGAAAGGAGCATGAGGAGGAGAGGGGTCCAGGCCATGGTGGACACACCCCTCAGCCCCACAGTGGGGCTGGGCTGCCCCAGGCTTGTCTTATCCTTCCCTACTGCCCCCAGGGACAAGAAGGGGCTGTTCATGCAAATCCTGGGTCTTCCCCTTCCTGGCTTTCTCAGACTGGCTGATCACTGACTCAGGTGCCTGGGGGAACCCAAGCCAGCCAAGTAGCTTAGAAAGAGAAAGATCAGCATGGACCCCAGGAGGCTGATGGAGGGAGCCCCTAACGGGAACACCCAGGACCCTGCCCAGGAGCCTCTGCCCAGTCCCCAGAGCTCCCAGCTGCTGAGTCTCCTGAAGGAGTCCAGCAGACATCTCAGCCTCTGCCCCAGTCCTGAGGCCAGTGGGGGCTGACCTGGCTTTGAGAACCCCCAGCAGAGCCAAGCCACAGCTCCACAGTGGCTCCTGGTGGCCACATGACCATCATCAGTGTCCCAGCTGCCCTGAGGATTTCTTCCTCCAGATAATTGTGCCTGCTCTTCAGTGGAGAAGGGGTCTGTGCTTGAAACAAACTGCTCAGCCCCAATTTAATGAATATCTATTTGTTTTCTGTAGTTTTCAGAGGTTTGAAATATGGGAAGATAGTAATCAAGAAGCAGGTGATCCCATGAACATGGAAACATCTAGAAGACATAAAACATTACAGAATGAAACTGCCTCAATATCAGGGACACTTGGCAGCTTCTCCATAGAGATGTCTTTAATTGGTGTCTGGAAGGACAAATAATTTCTCAGGGAGAGGAAGCAAGATAGGAAAACATAGGATGTGATGAAGCTCACCCCGTGAAGTCACATGGTGATTCCACAGGCCAGCCAAGCCATGGAGGTACATAGCACTCAGGAATTTGATATAGAATTGGAACATCCTGGGACATCCAAAATTGTCTTAATAGGTTAAATAAGGTTGGAGGACTCACTTCCTGATTTAAAGTGTATTACAAAACAATAACCAAAAGAGCTTGGCATTGTCATAAGGATGGACACACAGGTTGATGGGATGGAATTGAGGGTCTGTAATTTCATCCATTGAGTCTATGATGTTGGAGAAATGGTATTTCCACTTGCAAAAGAATGAAGTGGGATCTCCAGGCCTCCAGCAGACCCATTAGGCCACAGCCTTCCATAGATACCTCACAGACTTCCCCTCTCAGTCTGACTCTGGGAGGTGAATGTTACTGGAAGCTCTGATTTTTTCACTTAAGCCATGATGCACATAGAAATGGTTACAATTGTTATCTTTCACATTTTCTTTCCATTTCTTTTTTTTACCAGTCCCTCCTCTTTCTGTGTGTGGTCTAATTCCTTGAGTTAATCCCTCACTTCCAAGTGCTTTCAGGTTTCCTGCTTACATGTTTTGTTCTCAACTGATAAAATAATTAGTGCAGCTAGGGCCACCAGAGGAACTGGATCTTAAGTCTGTGGATGGAAACTTATGAGATTTAAGGCATTAAAGATCCTCTTGCTGGTGTCACTTAAATTACCACCTGTAGAGCTTGTAATCAAGCATCCATGGGAGATGTCTAGACATGTCCAAGTGGTTGCTGCCATGGGACATTTTAATGACAAAAAGGAATAAAATAAGTAGATAGTCTAATTTTTAGCCTCCTAGAGAACACAGAATAACAAGGTCCTTATCTCAAATTTTCATTAAGAGACCAGAAATCTTCCTTGGCTACCCTAAAAGAACTCTTTATCTCCTACAGCCACAGCATTGGTATTTCTGTAAACCAAATTCAATGTCTAATATTGCATTTGGCTTAACTACAATGCAAATTCCATCCACAGCCTTGAAGCTTCACTCTTTTGCCATGAGAATACAAAGCTATCATGGAGAAAGGGTGTTCTGCTCTTCCAGAACTGTGCTGTGCCAACATGCCCCATGTCTGGTCATAATGGTCAGACTTGTCTGGGGTAGCATCCAGGAGACTATTTCAGGAAATTCCTTGCCATGCCTGAAGCTGGAGTTTGCATCTGAGATGCCCGTGCTGTGGGAACTCCCAGGTATCACATTTCTTGGGACCCTACTTGGGAGCCTTGGCTGCCAGCCCACACCATGTCTCCATGTTGCTGCTTTTCCTGCTATAGCTGATGCTCCCCTGTCACCCCAAACCACTGGAGGGTGCATAAGCCCAGACTAAACACTGAACTCAGAGAGATATTAAGGAAAGGGGAAGATGAGCATCAAGGAGCCACCTACCTTCTCCCCAGTCTCACTCTCTTGAGGAGTCAAAAGATCAGGGTGGGGACTGGCAGAAAACTTGGAAAATCATGGGTAAATTTGCAGAAAGGAGTGAGGCACTGAATGTAGGCGACCCAATTCTGCATCTACACTGAGAAGAAAGCCTAGCTTGTCCCTGGGTTATACCTGTGAGGGGAAGACTCTAGGAGGCCCAGCTGCAGACTCATGGGAAGCTAAAGGCAACAAGAAGTGATTTCCACTAAGCCAACCATAGGGAAGACAGACCTTGGGGTTTGTGAATAGTCAAGTAAAGTGCAGGAGAGAATATATTTTAATACTCTTCAGAAGACAATAATAAAATCTAGTGTGCTTAAAACCTAGCACCCACAATTACCAGTACCAATCAGAAATTATTAGAAATGCAAAGAAAAGGCCATCTGGAGGCAATTGAAACTTAAGATTCACATGTAGGATAGTAACAGAAACTTATTTCAAATTCTGGCCAGAGATGATTGCCCTCATTTAAGGATTTTTCTTTTGTCTTTATTTCATAAAATATCAAGAAAAAATTAAGTTGAATTTTTGTAATAATAAATGTGGATATATAACCAACATCAACAAATGAGAGTCACAGGGCAGATCTTGGGGGGCCTGGGTTTGTACAAAATCTCCATTTGTGGGCAGCAGTATGAGAAGCACTCTGAACCCCACCTGACAGTAATGCTCAGCCTTGTCCTCAGGATGGAGCCCAGAGAGGATTCCTTATGAGGGAGAGGCATCTTTGGATGCAGAAGCCTGGCTGGGGTCCCCAGGTCTGATCTGTTTATGTGAGTCTGTGTACTGGTACATGAACAACCCTAGAGGGCTCTGTAGCTTCTGATGACACCAGGACATGGTGGAGCCACCACCTCTGATGTCTCTGAGGAAGAGGACTGTGGGCTCCTGGGCTGGCAGAGCCTGTGAGAGGAAGCTGCACATGGGGAGTGGGGAGGGGAGGAGAGGGCCCTGGAGGGCAGGGGGGACAAGGTGGGATGGAAGGAAGAAACTGGATGGGCCACCAAGATGAGAGAAGAATCTAAAAGAAGTTTAGGAGACAACCTACAGCCTGGTGATATCAGGATCTCTCAGGAGGAAGTGAAAAGAGACAGAAGGCCAAGATGAGCAAAGAACTCAGTGAGTGGATCTCAGTGACCTGTTTGGGGAGTGAGGCAGGGATCCCATCAGGATGTGGAAACCCATTCTCACAATATTCCTTCTGCTCAGATGTCATTCTTGTGTTTGTTTTTCTAAGAAGGAAGGTGACTAAACTAGGTTGAGAACCTCACTGTCAGACATACAGCCAGACACTAAAGGCCAGAATTTGGTCCTGCCCTGGCTGAAACCCTGGCATTTGCCAGTAACCACACAGCAGGAGGCCTCCAACTCCAAGAAAAGTCAGGTTATTTATAGGTATATACCATCATCACAGAGTATTTGGTTTTCTTTCTTTCTCTTTTATAATTTCCTCTAATATATCCTCTTTGCACAAGTTTTGTATTATTTCCTATTTCTGCTGTAGGAAATTCCTACAAACTGAGAGGCTTAACACAAGTAATTAGTTTCCAGCTCTGAATACATCAGAAGTGTGAGATAGGACTCACTGAGCTGAAAACAAAGTGTTGTCTGGGCAGCACTCCTCTTTGGAGGCTCATTGAGAACACATTTTCCAGCCTATTCCACATCCTAGAGCCTGCTTACATTCCTTGGCTGGTGACTCCCAACTCAATTGTCAAAACTAGTAACAGTGAATGAAGTGCATTGTTTGTGTGATTTGAAAAATGTAGTTATTTTAATGAAAATATGTTATATTTTGAAAAATAAAATATTAAATGGAGTAAAACAATTTTTGTCGTTTCATGACCAAATACATTACTCCTTCCAACCCTCCCAAAAACCCCACAAAAAATCTTCCATGGGTGCTGAGATGACATGGGATGAGATTAATTGTGGTGCTTGTAGCACTGGACATCTTTTCCCCAGGGGCCTGCCACGTGGAAGGAGGACTTGCAGGCTGTTTTCAGCTTGACATTGGCGTCAGGACCATCTTCAAATTGGACCAGATCTGGTGAAGTAAGTAAGTGTGGAACAAGAAAAGAAAACTCCAGGCTTCAAGTTTATGTGGTAGTTTCAGTGCACTGAGGCCAGAGACAGGAAAGTGGGTCAAGGGGAACCCTCTGACTGATGACTGAATCTTCTGTCCACACCCTCTGCAGATGTCCCCAATAAATCCTTGTGTCAGAAGGAACATCCTACCTACCTCCTCAGGAGAGGAAGTAACACCACTGACTACCCAGGACTTGGAAGCAGATATAATAAAGGAAGAACACAAAGAAAGGATTCCTGGGTATTCAGTGTGTGAGTTCCAAAAAGATTAGGAAGTGTGTGTGTTGATAAGGAAAGCTTTAAACTATTCCATGAAATGTAACTGCAGTGAGATGAGTTCACATATGAGAAGGTGACTGTATTTTTAATCTGGTCCCATAATTTTAATATGGCCAATTTTGAACTTATATGTTCCAAACTGTGCAATAGAAAGTCCTGTTGTTTAAGCCAACTAGTCCAGTGATACTTTGTTATAGCAATCCAGGCAAACTAAGACACTAACTCTCCAATCAAGGTAAAACTGACAGATAATAGAGATCTTCCAGAAATAGAAGCATTGCTTTCATCAGTCTAGTATTCCCTTCCCCAAACCATTATAAACCCTGGAATAATTTTTTTTTTTTTTTCAAAAAGAGCAGAGAGAAACAGCAGTGGACTCAGTTCTTGAAATAGGGAACTCTACAATGAGGGATTTGCCATTCTGTGGCTTTTTACCTAAGCGCACTCCCCAGGCTGCACAGTGGGATCAACTAAGAGCCAGCAGTGGGCAACAGTCTTCTCCCTTGAGGAGTAAGGGGGCAAAGGTTGTAGCTGCCAAAGAGGCTAGAAAATAAAGGAAACAGCCCAAAAAGAAGGGGTTCAGAGAGGAGTGAGAATCAAAAATATGCTTAGAGGCTGAGATATAAGCCTTTGCTCTCCTTTTTAGAATAAACATAAGTCAGATTCTCAGCAATGAGCAAAGAACCACCACAATAAGACTAAAATGGCTAAGTGGTGATTTCACATGACTGCTAATTGTAGGGAATACAGAGCTTCGGGTTTGAGGATTGTCAAGATAATAGGCCAGGACAACTCTGAACACTCTCCGGATGAAGAGGACAAAATAAAATATTTCTACATATGTGTCATGATATCCAGTGTATATTCAAAATTAACTAGAAATATAAACAATAGTAAATTTGCCTACATTCAAGAATGAAAATTGTTCAATTGAAACTAATGACAAATTTTCTCAAATATTGGAATTATCTGACAGGATATTGAAGTAAACCATATACATATTCATAAACAGAATAAGAGAAATGGAACCTATGGGGGGAAAAAGAAACATCTGGAGATGCTAGAAATGAAAAGAGCAAATATATGAAATTAAAAACAAAATTTTGAGTGAGCTGAACAGTGAATTGTAGGAAAGAAAAATCAGTGAACTAAAAAAGCAATAGAAATTACCTGATCGGAAGAAAATAGATAATGATGGAAAATATCAAGCATGCTTCAGTGATCCTTGGTGGAGGAAAATGTCAAATGGTCTAACACATGTTTAATAGCTGCCTCTGAAGGAGATTCCATAGTGAATGGGGAAGAAAAATAAATGACAAGAGAATATCTGAAACCTATACTTACCTATCCAAGATACTCAAAGTCTTGTAATGATTAATCACATAATAAATCACAACCAGGCGCTTTATATTCAGACTGCTGAAAACCAAAGTTTAAGAGAAAATCTTGAGAAGGGGCTACAGAAAGAAAACAGATTATATGGAGGGCAAAAATGTTCAAAATGGTGGCTAACCATCCAGGAGAAACAATGCAGGTCAGGAATCACATTTCAATTCTAATTAATTTGCAAATTGCAGGCCCATTGAGGAAAAAAACAAAAGAATTGTATTGGTAAATTTGTGGTGTACATGTTTTTGGCATATGTATATGATGTTTATGATGCTCTATTTCTAGAATAGTGTGTACACAGGTGAGGTAATTTCTTAACAATTAGTCCATGGAAGGGCCACAGCTCTTCACAGACTATCCATTTGTGAGGCCAGTGTGCTAGAGGGCCTTTGTAACAGATGCCATTAGTTTATGTGATGAGATAACAGCATCACACCCTCAATGCTGGGAGATGGGATGACAGAGAAAACAGTCCTTCAGCTGTCAGTGCCATGGACAGTTTTGAAAAGATCAACCACCCAGGGAAGGCAAAAGGGAAGATTTTTCCTTCACCCTCATAAGCCTAGACCCTGTGTGAACCAGATGTTTCTGTCTCATGATGCAGAGGAGTCAGGGGCCCCAGAGAGAGAAACCTGCCTCCTCACAGCCTTGCCCACAGGATCAACCCCACAGAGAGCATGAATCAGGGGCCTCCTCTCCATGCTACAGCCTCAACCCCACCCCTCAGCCCTCACCTCCCCTAATCATGGACTCCATGATGTGCCTCCACCTGTCCACAGCACTGTGGGGCAGGGTCCTGGGCAACCACCTGGAGAGAAAATTCTTCCTTCATCCAGTGTAGTATAAGGACAGTGTATGGTCCTGGGACAGATGGGCTCTTAGTGAGAACTAGGGACAATCTCACTTCCCATTCTCCCTGGTGTCTCTGTCAGGATGGGGCTCAGTCCCCTGACAGTGCATTTGTCCCCTTTAATCCTACATGAGGAGGAATTCAGAATTTAGGGAAACTGCACACGGGGGAGGCTTTCACAGAGCAGCAGCCATTACTGATGAGGTGAGGCTGGCTTCCCTGTGAGAGCTTCTCTGAGGTACATGAGTAGCTGTCAGCACCCTCCCTGGTGAAGTCCAGAACTGGACAGAGAAGGATAGAGGGGAGAATGGGTCATGAAGAGGAGGGAGAAGAGGAAGAAGATGGAATCAGCAGGCTCTGAAAAGGGAGGAAGGAGAAGGAGGGAAACAGGCAGGACCCACTTGGGGTAGATTATGTATGGAATGAAAATGACCCAATGGGACAGTGATGGGCTGCTTTCCACTCTCCAACAGGCCCAGGAGTGCACTGGTGAGAGCTCCCAGTCAGAGGGGTCTGTGGCTTCATGGGATTTCAGACACCAGGAGTTGAAACACAGGGCTCTCTGCGCCATTTGCCCCCAGCTCCTAGAAATCATTGCCATTCATGCTGAGGAAAGCCCCTGAAGAGGATTCTAAGATCTTGCCCTCAGTTCACTGGTCTCTCCCAACCCTCCACCCCAGATGTCTATAAATATATTTCTTGTACCAGAATTTTCTGGGAGTGCAGGGGAAGGAAACTTTCAAATCAATGCATTTCTCCCACATCATATTTGAAGTCTGACCAAGGCCCCTTCAGTTAGGGGCACAATCTTTCAGGCTGCAGACTCTGACTGGGCCTGGTCCATAGGACTGACTGGCACAGACTAGAAACTTCCCCATCAACTGTGGGCAGGGACTTAAAAATGGCCAATCCATTGAGGTATTTTCCAATTTTTCAGGGTGATTTATTTACACTGATTTAAGATATATTTGTGGGTAGGGAAAAGGTGAAGTTTGATTTGGAGATGTTGGAAACAATTAAACCTCAAATCAAGAGCTGGTTTGGGTGTGTTTCTACTGCTGGCACAGCTACCTCTACTGCCTAGCCTGCCACCCCCCCCACCACCTCTGCCATTCCCCTTGCCTAGCTGGGGCCCACCTTCCTCTCTGGCTTCCTTCCCCACCACCATCACAGCCCCCTCTGGCCAACCCAGGCCATCCTGCCCTGAGAAGAGGCAGCCTTACCAGGTGGTCTCCTTCAGTGGCTGGTGTGCAGCTATAGCAGATGGTGGCAGTGGGGGAATAGGAGCTGTGGGTGGCAGCAGGGCAGACCAGGCCTTGGCAGGGGCCACAGCCCCATTCACCCAGCCTCACATCCCCCTGGTGACCTGCAGCTCATTGTCATCATGGAGCAGCTCAAGAGTTGGGGCCTGTTTGGTGGCTTCTGCCAGGACTGCCAGCTTACCAAAACCTGAGGCAGAGGATGGATAATTTTGTGTCAACACATCTGGAAAAGCAGGAATGGAATCCTATGTTGAACAAAAACTGATTGTGAAATAGGCTGATGCAGAGTGTGGTTCAGTCAGGGATTCTGGAAGCTGGAGTTGACAATTATTTCTCAGATGGTAGATCCAAACTAAACCATATCTTGAGGCCACAGATAAAACCAACTATTCATGAGTTCCTGGAAGCCCAGAAGAAAGCAGCTGTGCCAGCCCTGCCTCCAGAGCTGGAAAGCCAGGACCCTCCTGCTGCTTCCCAGGATGCATCCTAAGAACCTGCCTGGCAGCTGTTGAAAACTCTATTTAATTAATTGTGAAGAATGGGTTCAGTTTCCATAAGAGCACCACTGTGGAAAGAAGGGAGACCCTGGCTTCTGATTTCCAGATTTCAGCCTTGACTGTGGGGCAGTGGCTGGACTGACCAGGAAGCAGGTTGGCAGTGGGGGAGTGGACTACACGGGCCTCATGCATTGTGCTGCCATCTGGCCAGCCTGCTGCAGGAGATGATGCCCAGTGGACACTACAGGGATGTTTAAAAAAA